>NW_027444850.1:0-15287 GCF_048569485.1 Anomaloglossus baeobatrachus | reverse complement strand
TGAGGATCACCCAGGACGGAGTCAGGAAGGAGCGTCCCTGTGACAGAGAGAGGGGCCGAAGCCACCACTGAAGAGAGCTCCTGGTCTGTGGCGACAGAGCTACTAGCCTGTGCAAGGAAGAGGTCCGCTTGTCCCAAAAGCGGAGAATGTCCAGCTGCAGAGGACGCAGATGGAACTGGGCAAAGGGAACCGCTTCCATTGATGCCACCATCTGACCCAGCACCTGCATGAGGTGCCTGATGGAATGACGGCGGGGCTTCAACAGAGAACGCACCGCCAGATGAAGGGACTGCTGTTTGACTAAGGGCAGCTTCACAAGTGCCGGCAGAGTCTCGAATTGCATCCCCAGGTACGTAAGTTTCTGGGTCGGGGACAGAGTGGACTTGGGCAGATTGACAAGCCACCCGAATTGAACAAGCGTGGCGAGAGTGAGCGAGACACTCCGCTGACAGTCTGCACTGGATGAAGCCTTGACTAGAAGGTCGTCCAGGTAAGGAATCACTGCCAACCCCTGGAGGTGCAGAACCGCAACCACTGCTGCCATGACCTTGGTGAATACACAAGGGGCCGTGGCTAACCCGAAGGGGAGAGCCACGAATTGGAAATGTTCCTCTCCGATTGCAAAACGTAGCCAACGCTGGTGTGAAACTGCAATTGGCACATGCAGATAGGCATCTCTGATGTCGATGGATGCTAGAAAATCTCCTTGGGTCATTGAGGCAATGACCATTCGCAGAAATTCCATGCGAAAGTGCCGCACCTGAACATGCTTGTTGAGAAGCTTGAGATCCAGGATGGGCCGGAAGGAACCGTCCTTCTTGGGGACTAGGAAGAGGTTCGAGTAGAAACCTCTGAACCGTTCCCGGGCGGGAACCGGTACAATTACTCCGTTGGCCTGCAAGGATGCTACGGCCTGAGAGAAGGCGGCGGCTTTGGAACAGGGGGGAGTGGACAGAAAAAATCTGTTTGGCGGGCTGGAAGAAAATTCTATCCTGTAGCCGTGGGAGATGATATCCCGCACCCACTGATCGGAGACGTGTTGAAAACCACACGTCGCCAAAGTGGGAGAGCCTGCCACCGACCAAGGACGTTGCTGGCGCGGCCAGATAGTCAAGAGGAGGCTGCCTTAGTGGCAGCGGCTCCTCCGTTCTTCTGAGGACACGGCTTCGTGCACCAGCTGGGTTTTCGATCCTTGGCTGAGTTAGTGGACGAGGCTGAGGGCTTAGAGGAGGACCAGTTAGAGGAACGAAAGGAACGAAACCTCGACTGGTTCCTGCCCTGGACAGGTTTCCTGGTTTTAGTTTGTGGCAAGGAAGTACTCTTCCCGCCAGTAGCTTCCTTAATAATTTCATCCAGTTGTTCACCGAACAGCCGGGACCCAGCAAAGGGGAGCCCAGCAAGGAACTTCTTGAAAGAAGCGTCTGCTTTCCAGTCTCGAAGCCACAAGATCCTGCGGATCGCGAGGGAATTAGCGGAAGCCACCGCCGTGCGGTGAGAAGCCTCCAAAATGGCAGACATGGCATAGGATGAAAAAGCCGAAGCCTGGGAAGTTAAGGCAACCATTTCGGGCATAGAATCCCTGTCGAGGGAATGTATCTCCGCCAGAGAAGCAGAGACTGCCTTAAGAGCCCACACTGCTGCAAAAGACGGGGAGAACGAGGCCCCTGCCGCCTCATATACAGATTTGGCCAGAAGGTCAACCTGGCGGTCAGTGGGATCCTTAAGTGAGGTGCCATCGGCCACAGATACAACTGTCCGGGCTGAGATTCTAGACACCGGAGGATCTACCTTTGGTGAATGAGCCCACTCCTTGACCACTTCTGGTGGAAAGGGAAAACGGTCATCAGAACTACGCTTTGTGAAGCGTTTGTCACGACAGGCCCTGGGCTTGGTCACAGTGGCCTGAAAACTGGAGTGGTTAAAAAACATACTCCTTGCTCTCTTAGGTGAGGTAAACTGGTGTTTTTCTACCAGAGAGGCTTGGTCCTCTGACACTGGTGGATTGAGGTCCAATACGGAATTAATGGACGCAATCAAGTCACTAACATCCGCATCACCTTCAGATAGATCAATGGGGTACATAGAGGTAGCGTCCGAGCCCACAGTAAAGGCATCCTCCTCGCCCTGCAATTCAGCTCGTGAATCAGAGCCGTGGGACGAGGAAGGAGAAGAGTCCCTGCGTCTCCGTTTAGGAGGACGGGGTCCGGGAACAGATAAAAAATCCTCTGTGAGCTCTGCAGAGCGAGTCGGAGCAGCAGAGGCGCCCTGAGAAGGGGGCTGATGCATGGTCAGCAGAGTTCGGGACAGCTGTCCCATGGAGTCGGCAAAGGACTGGGAGATAGCTTTAGAAAACGATGCTACCCAAGCCGAGGGTTCAGCCACCGGGGCCGGAGCAGCCGGAGGGACCACTGGGGAGACTCCAGGCTGAGGCACCACCATGTTAGAGCAGGCATCACAATGTGGATATGTGCTCGGTTCAGGCAGAATGAGCTGACATGCAGTGCATATAGAGTAAAGCCTTGCAGCCTTGCTCCTAGTGAGAGACATGCTGCTGAGGTGGAGGCTCTGCAGTAAAGAACACACTCCTTCAGAATGACCCCCAGAGAGTGTATAATAAAGCCCACAACCAGAGGTTGTGGCTTACTAGACCGCTTTTTGTGTGCCCTCCGGATTCCACAGCTTGGACCCCCAGACAGATGCAGTAGCTGCAGCAAATAAAGCAGGAGAGAAGCAAAGTCCTGCACCACCGCAGATTACCTGCAATATCGCTTGCGGTACCGCCTGTGCCTGTGCTCGGGTGGAGAGCCTGGAGGGTCCGACAATCCAAGAGCGGGGTGCTGGTCATAAGGCAAGGTCCATTGATGAAGCGTGAGAGTAGAAAGAGACCGCACTCAATCCGCTGTGAAGGATATCTTTATTCAAACACGTGCAGAGTGGAGGGCTGGAGACACACTGTGAGCTGGCTCCTCAAGAATGGACGACAGCTGTTTCGCCCAAATTGGGCTTCCACAGCAGCCAGTGCCGATCAGTGTGTGAACGCTGATAAAATGGCGCCGGAGTGAGGAGGGGGGGCGGGGTTTAGTCCAAGAGCGGGAACCGGAGGGCCAAGGGGAAATACAGGGGAGGGAAACATCTCCTCAGAGAGGAGTGTCCTCCCCTCTGCTGAACGGCCGGTGGGCGGCGCCGCACTGTTCCCCTGCATGACTGACATGCAGGGGCACTGAAAACGAAACTAGGCCGCATCTGAAGCCGGGGCCTAGATTTTTCCATGCGGCCGACGAGCAGGCACCTTCGGCGCGGTTCTCAGGAAAAAAACAGAGAACCGGCCGGAAATCACAGCACAGTGAAATAACACACTCTCCCCACAATAAATGTACAAGGGACCCCTCAATAACGTCTCAATACTTAGCTTATGAGACGCAGGGCCAGGTCCCTGAGGGGTGAGCGCTCCGACCGGCAGGGTCCTGAAAGGGCTGCGGATGGAGACCGGTCTCCTGCAAAGCAGTGAGAACCGTGATGGCTCCCACTTCAAGCCAGAGCCTCAGGGGATGGTGAAGGAGCGCGGCATGTGAAGGCTCCAGCCTTGTAAAATCAACCTTAACAGCACCGCCGACACAGTGGGGTGAGAAGGGACATGCCGGGAGTCCAGATTGGACCCGCTTTTCTTCCAAATCTTTGAAATCAAAAATCAAAAACCAGATGAGAATGCATGTGTGTGTGTGACCTCCTGAACACAAAGCATTGAACTGGTTGGATTTGTCATCCAGGGGGTGTATATGCTCGGAGGGAGGAGCTACACTTTTAAGTGTAGTACTTTGTGTGTCCTCCGGAGGCAGAAGCTATACACCCATGGTCTGGGTCTCCCATAAGGAACGATGAAGAAATGGTGCCTAGAGGTGGCGCGTGCGCAGATGAGATCTCTGCTTGTTATTGAGCCAATAGCTCAATCTACACACGCGCCAACTCCGGACACCATTGCTTAAAGCCTGCACCACTGACAGTTTCTGGAAGTGGAATACCTCACAGCATATAGTACACCCACCGCCTGCACCATCGACCTGCTTCACCACTGCTCCTGCCTCCCGTTACTCCGCTCCACCACTGCTGCCATTTCCCCTGGTAAGACACCACCGAATTGACTGACCCCCTTTTTTTTTTTCTCTCTAAAATTTGGGGTGCATTTTATAAACCGAAAAATATGGTAAATATTTTTATGGCCAAAAAGGACAAAAGTCTTCTAGGAGTGATACTTTCATCCTGATGAATGTGAAGGCACCTCTATGTTTAAAAAGCTTGCAAATTGATTTTTTCTGGTTACCCAATACAAAGTATCACTCCTAGTACACTTGTGTCTATTTCAGGCATAAAAGTACCATATTGTTTGGATTATCAGATGCACTTTTACTCCCTAAAATTTGGAGGAAAATGAGGGGTACGTCTTAAAATCTGAATGTAGCTTGACGGGAGGTGGAGAATGGGCGGTTGGGGGTGTGTGGAGCAGGGTGGTACGGGGCGGCTGTGCTGGCTGTGGCGGGTGAGATGCTCTGTCAGCGGGGCTCTGCTGGCTGCGGTGGGCGCTGTGTGGAGCAGGGTGGTAGAGAGGGTGAGATGCTCTGTCAGCGGTGCAATCTTCAAATAATGCCTCAAGGAGTCGGCGCGTGCACAGATAAGATCTCGGATTGTCATTGAGCCAAGAGCTCAATCTGCGCAGGCACTGATTTCGGGCATTATTTCTTTGAAGCCCACACCACCAGCATCCGGGACAGCCTCAGCAGCCGACCCCGAAATGAAAAATGAAGGAATTTTGTAATACAGTACAATAATAAATAATGAATCAAGATATAAATTTAAAAATAAACTATAAACTATAATCCTAATATTTTGTTTCTCCAGCTCCCGCTGTTCCTGGAGTTTTTCCTCTTCCTAAATGTCCTTTACGTCTTGTTAAGATACGAAATTTATCCTAGTATAAACCAGGGGTCAAATAGAAGGAAATCTGAATATATTGTATCCCAAATTCATGCATTTAAGAAAAAAAATAAATAAAAATTATCCCCCTAATTTAGGAGTATAGAAATTAAAAAAAAATGATGACTGTTGTAATATTAACTTTAGGGAGCTTGTATCCAGATACAATAGTATGAGTTATACCCGTGCATAAAGAAGATCCACTTGTTCATTATGTTTCCGGTCCTTTTCCTTTAAAAGCGCCTTGTGCTCCAGCTCTTTCTTCTCAAATTCCGTTTCCCTATAAATAAGAATGAAATAATGTTGAAGTTACAAGAGAACCATAAAAGAAGGGAATTTTGTTTACTTACCGTAAATTCCTTTTCTTCTAGCTCTAATTGGGAGACCCAGACAATTGACAATTGGGGTGTATAGGCTATGCCTCCGGAGGCCGCACAAAGTATTACACTCAAAAGTGTTAAGCCCCTCCCCTTCTGCCTATACACCCCCCGTGCTCCCACGGGCTCCTCAGTTTTGGTGCAAAAGCAAGAAGGAGGAAAAAGAATTATAAACTGGTTTAAAGTAACTTCAATCCGAAGGAATATCGGAGAACTGAAACCATTCAACATGAACAACATGTGTACACAAAAAAACAGGGGCGGGTGCTGGGTCTCCCAATTAGAGCTAGAAGAAAAGGAATTTACGGTAAGTAAACAAAAATTCCCTTCTTCTTTGTCGCTCTATTGGGAGACCCAGACAATTGGGACGTCCAAAAGCAGTCCCTGGGTGGTTAAAATAATACCTCGTAAGAGAGCCGTAAAACGGCCCTTTCCTACAGGTGGGCAACCGCCGCCTGAAGGACTCGTCTACCTAGGCTGGCATCCGCCGAAGCATAGGTATGCACCTGATAGTGTTTCGTGAAAGTGTGCAGGCTCGACCAGGTAGCCGCCTGACACACCTGCTGAGCCGCAGCCTGGTGCCTCAAAGCCCAGGACGCGCCCACGGCTCTGGTAGAATGGGCCCTCAGCCCTGATGGAACCGGAAGCCCAGCCGAACGGTAAGCTTCGATAATTGGCTCCTTGATCCACCGAGCCAGGGTTGATTTGGAAACCTGTGACCCTTTACGCTGGCCAGCGACAAGGACAAAGAGTGCATCCGAGCGGCGCAAGGGCGCCGTACGAGAAATGTAGAGTCTGAGTGCTCTCACCAAATCTAACAAGTGCAAATCCTTTTCACATTGGTGAACTGGATGAGGATAAAAAGAAGGTAAGGAGATATCCTGATTGAGATGAAAGGAGGATACCACCTTAGGGAGAAATTCCGGAACCGGACGTAGAACCACCTTGTCCTGGTGAAACACCAGGAAAGGGGCTTTGCACGACAATGCTGCTAGCTCAGACACTCTCCGAAGAGAAGTGACTGCTACTAGAAAAAACCACTTTCTGAGAAAGTTGTGAGAGGGAGATATCTCTCATTGGCTCGAATGGTGGTTTCTGAAGAACCATCAGAACCCTGTTTAGATCCCAGGGTTCTAACAGCCTCTTGTAAGGTGGAACGATGTGACAAACCCCCTGCAGGAACGTGCGTACCTGTGGAAGCCTGGCTAGGCGCTTCTGGAAAAACACAGAGAGCGCTGAGACTTGTCCCTTAAGGGAGCCGAGCGCCAAACCCTTTTCCAGTCCAGATTGAAAGAAGGACAGAAAAGTGGGCAAGGCAAAAGGCCAGGGAGAAAAAACCCTGAGCAGAGCACCACGACAGGAAAATTTTCCACGTCCTGTGGTAGATCTTGGCGGACGTTGGTTTCCTAGCCTGTCTCATAGTGGCAAAGACGTCTTGAGATAACCCTGAAGACGCTAGGGTCCAGGACTCAATGGCCACACAGTCAGGTTGAGGGCCGCAGAATTCAGATGGAAAAAACGGCCCTCGAGATAGCCAGTCTGTTTGGTCTGGTAGTGTCCACGGTCGGCCGACCGTGAGATGCCACAGATCCGGGTACCACGACCACCTTGGCCAGTCTGGAGCGACGAGGATGGCGCGGCGGCAGTCGGTCCTGATCTTGCGTAACACTCTGGGCAACAGTGCCAGCGGAGGAAACACATAAGGGAGCTGAAACTGCGACCAATCCTGAACTAAGGCGTCTGCCGCCAGAGCTCTGGGATCTTGAGACCGTGCCATGAACATTGGTACCTTGTTGTTGTGCCGGGACGCCATGAGGTCGACGTCCGGCACCCCCCAGCAGCAACAGATCTCCTGAAACACGTCCGGGTGAAGGGACCATTCCCCTGCGTCCATGCCCTGGCAACTGAAATAATCTGCTTCCCAGTTTTCCACGCCTGGGATGTGAACTGCGGATATGGTGGATGCCGTGGCTTCCACCCACATCAAAATCCGCCGGACTTCCTGGAAGGCTTGCCGGCTGCGTGTGTCGCCTTGGTGGTTGAAGTATGTCACCGCTGTGGAATTGTCCGACTGAATTCGGATCTGCTTGCCCTCCAGCCACTGCTGGAACGCTTTCTGGGCAAGATACACTGCCCGTATGTCTAGAACGTTGATCTGAAGCGAGGACTCTTGCTGGGTCCACGTACCCTGAGCCCTGTGGTGGAGAAAAACCGCTCCCCACCCTGACAGACTCGCGTCTGTCGTGACTACTTCCCAGGATGGGGGTAGGAAGGATATCCCCTTCGATAATGAAGTGGGAAGGAGCCACCACCGAAGGGAAGCTTTGGTCGCCTGAGAGAGGGAGACGGTCCTGTCGAGGGACGTCGGCTTCCTGTCCCATTTGCGTAGGATGTCCCATTGAAGGGGACGCAGGTGAAACTGCGCGAAAGGGACTGCCTCCATTGCTGCCACCATCTTCCCCAGGAAGTGCATGAGGCGCCTCAAGGAGTGTGACTGGCCTTGAAGGAGAGATTGTACCCCTTTCTGTAGTGACTACTGCTTGATCAGCGGAAGCTTCACTATCGCTGAGAGGGTATGAAACTCCATGCCAAGATATGTCAGCGATTGGGCCGGTGTCAGATTTGACTTTGTAAAATTGATGATCCACCCGACACCCTGGAGAGTCTCCAGGGAAGCATCGAGGCTGCGTTGGCATGCCTCTTGAGAGGGTGCCTTGATCAGTATCCAAGTACGGGATCACCGAGTGACCCTGAGAGTGGAGGACCGCTACTACAGTAGCCATAACCTTGGTAAAAACCCGTGGGGCTGTTGCCAGGCCGAACGGCAGTGCCACGAACTGCAGGTGTTCGTTCCCTATGGCGAAGCGCAAGAAGCGCTGGTGCTCTGGAGCAATCGGTACGTGGAGATAAGCATCTTTGATATCGATCGACGCAAGGAAATCTCCTTGGGACATTGAGGCGATGACGGAGCGGAGGGATTCCATCCTGAACCGTCTGGTTTTTACATGTTTGTTGAGCAGTTTCAGGTCCAGGACCGGGCGGAAAGACCCGTCCTCCTTTGGGACCACAAACAAGTTGGAGTAAAAACCGTGGCTCAGTTGCTGAAGAGGAACCGGGATCACCACTCCTTCTGCCTTCAGAGTGCGCAGCGCCTGCAGAAGAGCCTCGGCTCGCTAGTGAGGCGGGGATGACCTGAAGAATCGAGTCGGGGGACGAGAGGTGAACTCTATCTTGTAACCGTGAGACAGAATGTCTCTCACCCAGCGGTCTTTTATTTGTGGTAGCCAGGTGTCGCAAAAGCGGGAAAGCCTGCCACCGACCGAGGATGCTACTAGAGGAGGTCGAAAGTCATGAGGAAGCCGCTTTGTTAGCGGCGCCTCCGGTGGCCTTTTAAGGACGTGACTTAGACCGCCATGCATCAGAGTTCCTTTGTACTTTCTGAGACCTTTTGGACGAGGAGAATTGGGACCTGCCCGCGCCCTGAAAGGACCGAAACCTCGACTGCCCTCTCCTCCGTTGGAGTATGTCCTGTTTGGACTGGGGTAAGGATGTATCCTTTCCCTTGGATTGTTTGATGATTTCATCCAGACGCTCGCCAAACAGCCTGTCGCCAGAAATTGGCAAACTGGTTAAGCGCTTTTTGGAAGCAGAATCTGCCTTCCATTCCCGTAGCCACAAGGCCCTGCGGAGTACCACCGAATTGGCGGCCGCGACCGCCGTACGGCTCGCAGAGTCCAGGACAGCAATAATAGCGTAAGACGCAATTGCCGAGGTCTGGGTGGTAATGGATGCCACTTGTGGCGCGGCCGTGCATGTGGCTGCTTCAATTTGTGCTTGACCTGCTGAGATAGCTTGTAGCGCCCATACAGCTGCGAATGCTGGGGCAAAAGAAGCTCCGATAGCTTCATAGATGGATTTCAACCAGAGCTCCATCTGCCTGTCAGTGGCATCCTTGAGCGAGGCCCCCTCGTCCACTGCAAGAATGGATCTAGCCGCCAGTCTGGAGATTGGAGGATCCACTTTGGGACACTGAGTCCAACCTTTAACCACGTCAGGGGGAAAAAGATAACGTGTATCCTTAAGGCGCTTAGAAAAAACGCTTATCTGGACAAGCATGATGATTCTGGACTGCCTCTCTGAAATCAGAGTGGTCTAGAAACATACTCGGTGTAAGAGAAGCTGACTCCTCCGCCGGAGGAGCTGAGGGAGAAATATCCAGCATTTGATCGATGGACGCAATAAGAACGTTCAGTATGGCGTCCCCGTCTGGAGTATTAAGATTGAGAGCACCCTCAGGATCAGAATCCTGATCAGCTGTCTCCGCATTATCACCAGAGATTCCCCCCGCTGAGACCCTGAACAATATGATGTCGAGGGAAATTCTAAGCGAGCCCGCTTAGTCGGTCTGGGGCTGGGGTTTAAGTCAGAACCCTCAGCCTGGGATGTATGAGATACCCCGGGAGGACATTGTTGGTCCAACTGAGGGGGGCCAGGGAACAATGATTCAACAGAGTCCCTTTGCTGAGATACCGGCCTGGACTGCAAGGCTTCTAGTATCTTAGCCATAGTCTCAGAGAGTTTTGCAAACTCCGTCCCCGTCACTAGGACAGTGTCAACAGGTGGCTCCCCCTGGGCCCCTCTTAGCAGAGGCCCTGGCTAAAGAAGTGTCACCGGGGCCGAACATGCACACAATGAGGGTCAATGGAACCTGCCGGCAACTGGGTCGTACAAGCGACGCAGGCAGCATAATAAGCCTGTGCTTTGGCACCCCTGCCTTTTGTGGGCGCCATGCTATTGTTTTCCCTGAGTAACTCACTAGGGTATATAGCCAGAATGAACTGTGCTCATACAGTGTAAAATATATACTAAAAACAAATAATGTATCAGTACACTACAGCACCATGAGGCTAGCACCACAGGTGCTGCTTACCAGCCGCCTAAAGCGGTTATGAGGCCACCAGAGACCGTGTCTGGGTCTCTCAGGATTTGTCCCTCTCTGCAGCGTCGTAGGAGCTGACAGGAAATGGCTGCGGCGTCCTGACGAGAGGAGGGAGCCGTGGGCGTAGCCGAGGTGCTCACACTGTGCACAGTGAGGGGGGTGGAGTATGGAAATCATATTCCAGCCCTCAGTGCTGCTCTTCCGTGCAGCGTCCCGCCCTTCCCCTGCCTGTCAGGGCTGAGGGCGGGAGAAAGGGAAACTAGGCCGCAAGCCAAGCCGGGGACTCGAGTATAAGCGTGGCCGCCGTAAAAGCGCGGCCAACGCCGAAGTCCCCGGCGAACTACAAGTCCCAGCCGCGCCGCAGTTTCCCATGGCAGCGGCGGTTAGCGCGGTAGCCCCTACATATAAACACACTCAGCGACGCTGAGTGTGTAATGGCACAGTTTAACCCGGTCCCCCGGTGCACTAGCACACCCAGCAAAGCTGAGGTGTTGCCGTGCGCGGTCCCCACAGGGATACAGAGTACCTTCACGTAGCAGGGCCATGTCCCTGAACGGTACCCGGCTCCTATCCAGCAGTCTCCACAGGAGTTGTGGATGAAGCACGGTCTCAGTGCCTGGAGACCGATAGGATCCCACTTCACCCAGAGCCCTGAGGGGGATGGGGAAGGAAAGCAGCATGTGGGCTCCAGCCTCCGTACCCGCAATGGATACCTCAACCTTAACAACACCGCCGACAAGAGTGGGGTGAGAAGGGAGCATGCTGGGGGCCCTATATGGGCCCACTTTTCTTCCAACCGACATAGTCAGCAGCTGCTGCTGACTAATCTGTGGAGCTGTGCTGTGCGTGTCTGCCTCCTTCGCACAAAGCAAAAAACTGAGGAGCCCGTGGGAGCACGGGGGGTGTATAGGCAGAAGGGGAGGGGCTTAACACTTTTGAGTGTAATACTTTGTGCGGCCTCCGGAGGCATAGCCTATACACCCCAATTGTCAATTGTCTGGGTCTCCCAATAGAGCGACAAAGAAAAGATATTTTATAAAAGGCAAAGTTGTGTGTGTTGTAGTCTGAAGACGTGTTAACTGTACTCATCAACTGTACATTATCTGGTCCTAGATGCCCATATTACTCTTCAATCTTGGCACGTCCTGATCCTCTCAATGTTATTTCTTTAATTACCGTATTTTTCGGACCATAAGACGCACTTTTTTTCCCCCCAAATGTTGGGGGAAAGTGGGGGGTGCGTCTTATGGTCTGACTATAAGGCTGCGGGGAATGAGGGTGCCGCGGTCATCGGCGGCACGAGCAGGCTGTAACAGCCTGCCGTGACCACGTGGGCCCGCTCATTACATATGCACGCCCATCATCTCTCAGCGAAACCGGCGCTGACAGATGGGCGGGGTGATAGGCGGGGGGGGGGGGGGGTGCGTGCATAATTAGCAGCCGGCCGTGATCACCCCTGGCAACTACAGCCTGGAGTGATCATGTGTGGCTGTATTCACTGCCCCCCGTGCATCATTATCAGCGCGGGGTGCAGTGAATCAGTGTACTCACCCGTCACCGTGTGTGGAGCCGCCCCCCTGCAGCATCGCGTCTTCCTGTCTGTGCCGGCGGTCAGCTGATCTGGACACTAGCGGCGCGCAACGCGATGATGTCATCGCTGTGCGCGCCGCTAGTATCCACCAGAATCGATCAGCTTACCGCCGGCACAGACAGGAAGACGCGATGCTGCAGACACCGGTGACGGCTCCACACAGCGGCGCTGCAGATGAGACAGAGATCGGTGCTTCAGGGAGTGAGGAAGGGTAAGTATAAACGTTTATTTTTTTTTCCTGTGCCACAGGATACACGCCATTTACCAGGATGGGGGCATTTCATGAGCAGGATGGATGGGGGCATATCATGAGCAGGATGAATGGGGGCATATCATGAGCAGGATGGATGGGGGCATATCATGAGCAGGATGGATGGGGGCATATCATGAGCAGGATGGATGGGGGCATATCATGAGCAGGATGGATGGGGGCATATCATGAGCAGGATGGATGGGGGCATATCATGAGCAGGATGGATGGGGGCATATCATGAGCAGGATGGATGGGGGCATATCATGAGCAGGATGGATGGGGGCATATCATGAGCAGGATGGATGGGGGCATATCATGAGCAGGATGGATGGGGGCATATCATGAGCAGGATGGATGGGGGCATATCATGAGCAGGATGGATGGGGGCATATCATGAGCAGGATGGATGGGGGCATATCATGAGCAGGATGGATGGGGGCATATCATGAGCAGGATGGATGGGGGCATATCATGAGCAGGATGGATGGGGGCATATCATGAGCAGGATGGATGGGGGCATATCATGAGCAGGATGGATGGGGGCATATCATGAGCAGGATGGATGGGGGCATATCATGAGCAGGATGGATGGGGGCATATCTTGAGCAGGATGGATGGGGGCATATCTTGAGCAGGATGGATGGGGGCATATCTTGAGCAGGATGGATGGGGGCATATCATGAGCAGGATGGATGGGGGCATATCTTGAGCAGGATGGATGGGGGCATATCTTGAGCATGATGGATGGGGGCATATCTTGAGCAGGATGGATGGGGGCATATCATGAGCAGGATGGATGGGGGCATATCTTGAGCAGGATGGATGGGGGCATATCATGAGCAGGATGGATGGGGGCATATCATGAGCAGGATGGATGGGGGCATATCATGAGCAGGATGGATGGGGGCATATCATGAGCAGGATGGATGGATGGGGGCATATCATGAGCAGGATGGATGGGGGCATATCATGAGCAGGATGGATGGGGGAATATCATGAGCAGGATGGATGGGGGCATATCTTGAGCAGGATGGATGGGGGCATATCATGAGCAGGATGGATGGGGGCATATCATGAGCAGGATGGATGGGGGCATATCATGAGCAGGATGGATGGGTGTTTATCATGAGCAGGATGGATGGGGGTATATCATGAGCAGGATGGATGGGGGGGTATATTATTAGCAGGATGGGGGGTATATGAGCAGGATCATATACAAGGCAGGAGGATCCTTATCAGAATGGGGTACCTTAGTAGAGAATTTGGGGACATTACCCCCATAACAGTGTCAGCAGCAGATCCTCGCCCCATAACAGTGTGTCATGACCATATTTTTTATTTTCCTATTTTCCTCCTCTAAAACCAGGGTGCGTCTTATGGTCAGGTGCGTCTTATAGTCCGAAAAATACGGTATGTCCACTGTGTGATCTGTGCTTATTTTTATTTATTTTTTGCTGATAAAAAAAAATGTAAATAAATTTTGTCTGTTCCGAGAAATATTTTTTTCCCCGAGTTCTAACTATTTTTGGCTTCAATTTTCACATAAGTTGACCACAAATATTTTGGTCAACTCATGAGTAGTGTTGAGCAAGTAGTTGACTATTGTAGTATATCATAGTAGTTGGCTATGCTGTTCGTGAGTACTGTCCGCTACTCGCATATTTGTTATGAGTAGCGGGCGCAATGTAAGTCAATGGGAAATACTCGATAAGTAGTGAATAACCCGAAAGCTGTACTTTTCGTGTGAGTAGCAAATAGTACGGCTTTCGGGTTACTCGCTAATTAGCGAATTTAAAATTTGAGATTTTTGGCAAAAAATTGCAATTTCTTGAGCCACCCCGCCACTTCACGGCAAATCTCTATTGGGGCAGTCAGTCTATTTAGTGCTAGCTTTTTTGTTTTTTCTTCATTGAATTGGTCGGTGGCTGACCCCCGCCTTGCTATGCACCCCAATTTGGGATGTAGTCCACCTGTCTAGATTTTGGCGGTTGGTGACTGTTCACATTCAGTCATCAGGGCCTGTCCACAGGCTATTTACTTCATGCAGCATTTGCTTGGACCTGTCCCGCCCACAGCCATGATCCAGTCATGGGTACGGGATTGAAATAGACCAGGTGAGTGCTGTAGTGCACATTTAGTGCTAGCTTTTTTGTTTTTTTCTTTATTATTTATGATCTTGTCCATGTAAAAAACAACAGACATATAAATTTGCACATGGTTGTAATAAACAGATGGAAAAAAAAACGGATTTTTGTGTAATCACCGTAAAATAGTTTTCGCTTAGCCATTATTGGGGGACACAGGACCATGGGTGTTATGCTGCTTATCCATAGGAGGACACTAAGTAGATGCAAAGATGTTAGCTCCTCCCGTGCAGTATACACCCCCTGGCCCAGCCAGGCTACTTCAGTTTTAGTACACAAGCAGTAGGAGAACAAGTAACAAAAAAAAAACGTGAGTGAATACTCATAACAAAAAAGTACCGAGACAGAAAAAAGCTAAGGCCCAACAGGGCAAAAGGGAGGGTGCTGTGTCCCCCAATGATGGCTAAGAGAAAATGATTTTACGGTGAGTACACAAAAATCAGTTTTTCTCTGACGCTTTATTGGGGGGACACAGGAGCATGGGACGTCCTAAAGCAGTCCATGGGTGGGTAAACAATAAACGACGCAACCCAAGGACTAGGAACTAGTCCCAGATAGCCAGGAGCGCCTACTGAGATAGGTACTCCACTATCGTTTGCAGAATTTTCCTACCTAGGTTCGTCTCAGCCGAAGCCTGGGTATGGACTCAGTAATGCTTTGAAACAGTATGTAGGCAAGACAAGGTCGCAGTCTTACACCTCTGTTCCACTGAAGCCTGATGCCTAATGGCCCAAGAGGCGCCAACTGCTCGCGTGGAATGAGTCCGCAGCCCACTAGGAATGGGCTTGAGTTGCAAGCGGTAGACCACCTGGATCGCAGAGCGAATCCAGCGAGCCAGCGTTGCCTATGAAGCTGCCTCTCCTTTCTTAGGCCTTTCAAAAATGACGAACAAGGAGTCTATGTTCCTAAAGGGGCTGTCCTGGGTACGTAATCTCAGAGCCCTCACAAGGTCTAGCGAATATAGAACCCTTTCCACCCTATGGACTGGGTGTGGACAAAAGGAAGGCAGAACAAT
>NW_027444849.1:0-15287 GCF_048569485.1 Anomaloglossus baeobatrachus | reverse complement strand
ATAAATCCTTGAAGTTCTTCAATAACTATGCAATAATTTGTAAGTAGAATGTCTATGCCATTATGATTCTGTGAAAAGATGGATGATAAATACTATGTGTAGTATAATGAAGCTTATTTTTGTTTGCCACTCAGCATTTGTTGATCAACCATGATAGTTCCAAAATTATAATCTTCTTATAATCTTCTGTATCATTAGAAAGAAGATTAAACTATGTCACACAGGGCCCATTTTGATTAGTCAACCTTAAATGGACCTCAAAAGTTTGCAGGCATGTAAAGCAACAAGTTAGATTGCACCCGCTTCAATATTAGTTCCGGTCACTGTGTTCTGGCTGCAGGGTTGACATCAAGTTGACAGGCTGCAGCCAATCACTCTACTTAAGGTACCGTCACACTAAGCGACGCTCCAGCGATCCCACCAGCAACCTGACCTGGCAGAGATCGCTGGAGCGTCGCTACACGGGTTGCTGGTGAGCTGTCACACAGGCAGATCTCACCAGCAACCAGTGACCAGCCCCCAGCCAGCAGCGACGCGTGGAAGCGACGCTGTGCTTGGTAACTAAGGTAAATATCGGGTAACCAACCCGATATTTACCTTGGTTACCAGCGCACACCGCTTAGCGCTGGCTCCCTGCACTCCTAGCCACAGTACACATCGG
Organism: Anomaloglossus baeobatrachus; assembly: GCF_048569485.1. Classification (NCBI taxonomy): domain Eukaryota; kingdom Metazoa; phylum Chordata; class Amphibia; order Anura; family Aromobatidae; genus Anomaloglossus; species Anomaloglossus baeobatrachus. The sequence goes on along the minus strand of NW_027444849.1, from coordinate 14,626 downwards.
GTTAATTACCCGATCTGTAATCTGGCTATGTGTGCAGGGAGCAAGGGGCCGGCACTCGCCGCGTGAGAGCGGCGGACGCTGGTAACGAAGGTAAATATCAGGTAACCAAGGAAAGGGCTCCTTGGTTACCCGATATTTACATTGGTTACCAGCATCCGCAGAAGTCGGCTCCCTGCTCACTGCACATTCAGTTGTTGCTCTCTCGCTGTCACACACAGTGATGTGTGCTTCACAGCGGGAGAGCAACAACTAAAAAATGGTCCAGGACATTCAGCAACAACCAGCGACCTCACAGCAGGAGCCAGGTTGTTGCTGGATGTCACACACAGCAATATCGCTAGCATCATCGCTGTTACGTCACAAACGTCGTGCCTCAGCAGCGATGTTGCTAGCGATGTTGCTTAGTGTGATGGTACCTTTAGTGTCTTGACTGAGATTCAGTAGATAAGAGTGGCTGGAGCAGTCATGTGCGCTGTCGACCTGATGTCACCTCTGCAGGCGGGACACAGAGACCAGAGCTGCAGCAGAGAACTATCACTGCAGCAGGGGAGGGTGAGGACCATTTGGCTTTGTTATTTTACTTACATCCAAGTGATTGGGGTCCACGTTGCTGAAAGTGGGAAAACCTTTTCATATAGACCAGGGGTTGGGAACCTTTTTGGCTGAGAGAGCCATGAATGCCACATATTTAAAAATGTAATTCCATGAGAGCCATACTCACCAAGGGGAGCTGCGGTGGTGGAGCGATTCAGAAGATCCCAGGAGGCAGGGTAGGAGATGCTGCGGGCACTGAGGAGGGGGTGTTGCAGCTCAAGAGGGTCAGTGTGCGGAGGGTCGGCAATACTACTGCAGGCTCATGGGGTTTCACGGAGGTGGGCACCATTGATCTGCCAGTGCGCTGCTTTGAATCTCCCACAGTTGACGAGATCGACTTCAAGAAAATGGTAGCGGCATGTCCGTAGATTGACGCAATGGACTTCAAGAAAATGGCCGTAGAGCCCTATCTGCGCAGGCGCCGCCTCTGCGGCCATTTTCTTGAAGTCGATCTCATCAACTGCGGGAGATTCAAAGCAGCCCACAGGTCAATGGCGCCCGCCGCTGCAATACCCCACGAGCCCGCAGTATTTCCAACCCTATGCCACGACTGCCTCCCCGGTAAGCCATATGCGGTTTGTTACAAACCAGAAGATTTGTCTCCAAGCCAGATGTGGCCATCAAAAGAGCCACAGGTCATTTATAATTTTTTTATAAAGACATTTCTAATTATTTTAAGGCAATTTTAGAGTCTCTTAAATCAAAGAACTTATAGTTACTGTACTATATTGTAAAAGGAAGTCACACCATTTATTATATAAATATTTCTTAAGCAAACGTTCACCACAGACACTTTACCTAAGGGAAACAATGACACATTCTAAACCAAGCAAAAATGGAGTATGTAGAATAATAGCTTTGACTTCGTTGCAGGCGCTCTTCTACTAAACTCAACAGGTATAATTTAGTATATGTATTTTCTATAAAAGGCCAGTACCTCTTTGCTTCTGGTGGTTGCTAACAACACGTTTCATACTATGTTTAAGTACACAAAATGATGGCTGTGTTTGATTACTGGGAGTCTACAAAGAAAATAAAGTATGAAAACCAACTGGATACACGAAAGAGTTCAGAATAATGTGAGCAAAGTATAATATTCGAGAAATTATTACCAAGAACCTTCAAGAAAATAAATTACATTTGCCATTTGCTTTACTTGAATACCCTACTTAGAAGATAGTTATAGAACATTTGTACATTACCAGGATGTTAGTAAAATCACGTCATTATCTATGCAAACAATAAAGAAATGAACCCCCACAGGATATCTATGAAGTGCCATTATTATCAAATGTAAGAATGTGTAAGATTGTGGATACATTTGGCTGTATTTTATCATAATGAGATGGACTGTACAGCCTAGATAGCTTTTCTCCAAATTCTCAGTCAACCTCTGCCTGTATATACATGCATGATCGGCCATTTGTGCATGTATACCCAATGGGGAGAGAAAAATAATCCTTTCAGTCACCTCTGGGAGTAGTTAATCTCTCATGTTAGAAAAGGAAATCCAAGATGCCAGATCCTGCTTTTCCCTGATATCTGCTTGGAGAGAAGAATTTACAACACTCTAATAATTATTAGTTGGTCAAGTCCAAATTCAGGAGTTTGGCAGACATTCTTTGAAGGAGTATGGACAACTTAAGTGGGATGCCCTGTGGATCGTGCCAGCTGTCCAAATGAGAGCAGGTACAAATCAGCCCATATTTATTTCAATAGTCAGGCACAAGAGTTATAGGTCATCTAGTTGCTAGCATTGGTAAACCAGTATTACTAGTCGAAGAGATTGTCCGATTTCAGGAAGGTGGATCCCAAAATCTGTAAAATACCTAAAATTACAGAGTCAGCAGGTTTCTCCAAGTCTAGCTCCTTGGAGAGTAGGCCAAGAATCTAGGTGGCAAAATAGAGTGCTGAGAAACCAACAGGCTAACATACAGAAGGAGGGGGAGGATCGGTCACAGTACCAACTATTGTAGTATGCAAAGGGGAAAAGGTAAATCCCTAGCTCACCTATATTTCCAACCTTAGGTTTAAAATTAGCATTATATTTTAAAGATTTAAAATTCATAGAGGAGTTGATGATCAGTATCCACTCAGTATCCACTCATCCACTCAGTATTGTTAGGGGCGGGTCTGTAACAGATGGCCAGGGGACACAGGGGACACAGGAAACCCTATATAGACCCTAAGACTGGGGTCCCTGTGCAAACCCTCACACGCAGAGGTACCCTTAAAGATAGGGAGGTCCGAGCCCCTGACCTGGCCCTGCCTCCTGTCCTGGCACTGATGAAAAAGTCTCCACCACCCACACCACCCAGGGGACCAACCAGGACAGAGATCCCAAAACCCCCACCAACAATAAAAAGCAGAAGGGGTAAAATAAACCTGATACACACCTAAAACCTACACCTGGAACAACCAAGCATATATGGGAAGGGATAACAAGGGAAAGGAGGTAGTACAAAAACAAAAACTTGCACAAACTGTCAAAGACAACAACAGCAGTAACCACCACATCTTCTCTGCTCCCAAGCTAGCTCCTTACTGAATAAAATAACCAGCAACAAGTCCAGGAAGCAGAGGGCTATTATCAAGGCTGAAAGATGTTAACTGCTGCCAGCTGAGCAAGTCTGCTGCTGCACTAGAGAAGGAATTAATGTACCCAAAGGAAAAAAAAACTACATTTAAAGTGCATTGTCCCAGACAGAATCGGACTGGCTACCGGAGGAACCGCCATTAATACCAGGCCTGGCTGTGGTTACCTGCATTGAACTTCGGAGCTATCACCTGAGCTCCGAAGTGCAGACTGGACTGAACTCAGGGTTTGCAGGACTTATCCGCAAGCGCTAATTCCACGGCGTTTGCGGTTCAGTTCATGTCACGCCTGCGAACAGGCGGGCTAAACTCCGAAGCTCAGGTGAGACCTTCAGCGTTCAATGCAGGTAACCACAGCCAGGCCTGGTATTACTGGCGGTTCTTCCGGTAGCCAGTCCGATACTGGTCCCAGATGGTAAAGAAAATATAGCCCTGAGCCTGTCCCTATACATGTGACAGTTATCCACTCATCAACTCAGTATCCACTCACCACCAAGACCACCTCCTTTTTCAACTGTAGTGAGTAACATTACTAGGAGACTTATGATTACATAGAAATGCAGTGGATCATCTCATATTTGAGGTGCTGATGTGTTTAAAAGGTGGAAGTGATAAAATGGTGATGAGGAACCTGAAGTGATGTTGTATATTGTTCCGCGAAGATAATGAAGAAGAGCATGTAATATGATGGTGATCGTGTGACATATTGGAGCAACATACTGTCTAGGACATGAACGAAACGATTCTCTTACCATTAGTTATTGTTCTATTTATATGTTTCATTTAGTTACAGTTTTGCTTTTTACTACATAGTTATTATGAGAAGGGTGATGCTCACATTATCAGGGAGGGATTTGAGTGGGGTGTATTGTGGAAGTATCACACCAAACAATGACATTTTCCTTTAGATTTTGTTTTCAGTTACTTAAAGTGGTCTATTGAAAATAAATTATCATGTGTAAAATGCAAGTTTTTATTTCAGCAACCCCTCTACTCCGATTTAATAAGACTTTCTGATTAGTTATGTGCCTGGCTGACCCCTATGGAGTAATGGATTAGAATTGTGGTGTCAGCACTTCACACAGAATATCGTTAAGCCATGAGATCTAGTGATGTGTATTACTTATTCTCCAATTCAAGATCACTGGCAACCCTGACTTTACGGAACTGCTTTATTGCATCCATCTGCAGTTTGTGTTTTAATCTCAGTGGAGTAAACTGAGATATATTGATATTTAATACTGAAATCTCATTTGGCGCAGCTACACTACAGGTTCAAAACATGTAGTATGGGAAATGAAGGAATTTCTCCAAATTGATTAGAAAGCTACAAAATCTAACAAGCGGACAACATTAGGAAAAGGAGAAAAACAACATAACATAAAATCTTATATAAACAGAAAAGTAAATAATATTAGAGCCTGAATGGACTATAACATAAACTGAAATAAACCAGAAACCACTTGGCAGATTTTCATGTATACGCATCAATTCTTCTATAACAGTTATTGGCAGAAAATATCTCCCAAGTCGTCCAATAGACTTACGCTCCATAAATAAACATGGTCTTTCCCTACATATGCTAGGATCAACATTTAGTATTTGCTTTGTCTCAAATATCTGTATGTCTACGGCTGGAAGTAAATCAGGAGTGCACTGATCTTGGCAATGCCAATCTCTGCATTTATTAAATACTTGGTTTGTGTGTAATACATCTGCATTTACATATATGTATTTTACTTCTGCAGACCTTGTACTTGAAGTATGGGAGTTTGGTACTGACCTATGAAGGTCCTAAACCTAAAGGTGGACATACATGTGAGACTAATCTTGTTCCAACCAACTGACTTTAGAATCATGGACCTACTATACTTTGTAGGGTGAGGAAGGTTAGGCATCTTAGATTTCAACATGACCAATTCTTCTGTTTTCCTTTTCGCCAAAAGTGCTAAGCAAAATATACATTTACAAAGGAGACTCTTGATTAATAGCTGTTGTCCAAATGACTATTCAGCTGAGATCTATCTGGTCATCTTAAATAGTTGTAAGCCAAATACATGTTGAGCCAACAGACATTCTTCCAAACTTCTCCATGCTTCAACCAAGCACAATTGTGTTTTTAGTGGAGACTAGTGATGAGCGAGTACTAAAAAGCTCGGGTGCTCGAAGCTCGGGCCGAGCCTCCCAAGATACTCGTGTACTCGGCCCGAGCAACGAGCCCAATGTTATCCTATGGGAGACCCGAGTATTTTTGTGAAATGACCTCCCGGCAGCATGGAGAAACCCTAAAAATGTCACAAAAGTCTCAGAAGAGTGCTCAAATGACATGGCAACAGCATGGGGAAGACCCCTTGAAGCATTTATCACTCAAAAGTCACAGCTGTGAACAATTTTGTCCGCGTTTTACGCCATTTTTACGGACTCACCAGAAAACCTTCCAAAATGACCCCAAAATGATTTTTCATGGCGGAAATGTTAAGGGCACATACCCAATAGTGAGATAGAGCTGGTGTATGTTACTTTTTGAGATCAATACATGAAAGATTTTACGTGAAAACATTGTGTGGCACTCCGATGTCCCTGAGAAGAGACGTACATGAAGGCCTCTTGAGTCTAATGTGCCCATTTTGAGGAAGTGAGTCTTTGTAGTATTTTCCTTTGCCAGGGCAGTCCTAAATTGTGAGGTTCACCAATGCCCCTGCATACAGACGTGCATGAGGGCCTGTAAACCTGAAGTGCCCATTGGAAGGAAGTGGGTGTATTATAGTATAGCCCTTAGGCAGGGAAGCCAAACATTGGGAGGCTCCACGTTGTCCCTGGATAGAGACGTGCATGAAGGCCTGTAAACCTGAAGTGCCCATTGGAAGGAAGTGGGTGTATTATAGTATAGCCCTTAGGCAGGGAAGCCAAACATTGGGAGGCTCCACGTTGTCCCTGGATAGAGACGTGCATGAAGGCCTGTAAACCTGAAGTGCCCATTGGAAGGAAGTGGGTGTATTATAGTATAGCCCTTAGGCAGGGAAGCCAAACATTGGGAGGCTCCACGTTGTCCCTGGATAGAGACGTGCATGAAGGCCTGTAAACCTGAAGTGCCCATTGGAAGGAAGTGGGTGTATTATAGTATAGCCCTTAGGCAGGGAAGCCAAACATTGGGAGGCTCCACGTTGTCCCTGGATAGAGACGTGCATGAAGGCCTGTAAACCTGAAGTGCCCATTGGAAGGAAGTGGGTGTATTATAGTATAGCCCTTAGGCAGGGAAGCCAAACATTGGGAGGCTCCACGTTGTCCCTGGATAGAGACGTGCATGAAGGCCTGTAAACCTGAAGTGCCCATTGGAAGGAAGTGGGTGTATTATAGTATAGCCCTTAGGCAGGGAAGCCAAACATTGGGAGGCTCCACGTTGTCCCTGGATAGAGACGTGCATGAAGGCCTGTAAACCTGAAGTGCCCATTGGAAGGAAGTGGGTGTATTATAGTATAGCCCTTAGGCAGGGAAGCCAAACATTGGGAGGCTCCACGTTGTCCCTGGATAGAGACGTGCATGAAGGCCTGTAAACCTGAAGTGCCCATTGGAAGGAAGTGGGTGTATTATAGTATAGCCCTTAGGCAGGGAAGCCAAACATTGGGAGGCTCCACGTTGTCCCTGGATAGAGACGTGCATGAAGGCCTGTAAACCTGAAGTGCCCATTGGAAGGAAGTGGGTGTATTATAGTATAGCCCTTAGGCAGGGAAGCCAAACATTGGGAGGCTCCACGTTGTCCCTGGATAGAGACGTGCATGAAGGCCTGTAAACCTGAAGTGCCCATTGGAAGGAAGTGGGTGTATTATAGTATAGCCCTTAGGCAGGGAAGCCAAACATTGGGAGGCTCCACGTTGTCCCTGGATAGAGACGTGCATGAAGGCCTGTAAACCTGAAGTGCCCATTGGAAGGAAGTGGGTGTATTATAGTATAGCCCTTAGGCAGGGAAGCCAAACATTGGGAGGCTCCACGTTGTCCCTGGATAGAGACGTGCATGAAGGCCTGTAAACCTGAAGTGCCCATTGGAAGGAAGTGGGTGTATTATAGTATAGCCCTTAGGCAGGGAAGCCAAACATTGGGAGGCTCTACGTTGTCCCTGGATAGAGACCTGTTAGGTTCTTAGTGCCTCCGTGCTTGCATTTAAAAACCGCACGTGTGTGCCTGTTGGTGGCAGCTTTCCGCTGCATTTGTGTGAGTTTTGCACAAACTTGGATATAACACACAAGTCTAGTGAATACACATCAGCACAGCATTGCAAAATGCGCAAGGGCGTTGTCAACGAACAAGGAAGTGGACGTGATGGTGGTGCAGGCAGACACCGAGGTTGTGTGCAAGCTCTAATTTCGCCACAACAAAGGGCCACATCTAGTCGCTCGCACGTCCTGTCCCAAATTCTTGGGGACCGCAGCAGTACACCCCTCTTGAACCAAGACCAGTGTCAACAGGTTGTTAGTTGGATAGCGGATAATGCTTCCAGTCAGATTGGCACCACCACAAACACTCTGTCTTCCACACGGTCAAGTGTCAGTAGCCGTGATACTGCACCGCACATTTCAGAACCTGATCCTCCTTCCTACCACCAGGCCGAGTACACGTCCACGGACATTACTGATCCCACACTTGGACACTCGGAATAGCTGTTCGTTCACGTTTCCATTCACAAATTCTGGCCTCTCGCCAGCTCCTGTTGAAGTGGGCCATGACGAGATTGTATGTACAGATGCACAAATATTTGAGCAGCCACGTTCTCACGAAGTTGGCAACGTGTCTCAACAAGGGGTGGCCGATGATGAGACACAATTGTCAGGAAGTCAGGAGGAGGAGCAGGGTGCGGAAGAGGAAGACGACGTGGTGGATGATCCAGTAACTGACCCAACCTGGCAGGAGGATATGCAGAGCGAGGACAGCAGTGCACAGGGGGAGGGAGGCGTAGCATCACAACAGGCAGTAAGAAGCAGAGTGGTGGCCCCAGGCAGACGTCAGTCAACTGTTCCCCGGAACAACACGACACAAGGTGCCTGTACAAATGTTAGGTCTTCCCGAGTCTGGCTGTAATACTATTGTATGTATTGAGGATTTCGATTGCGTTAGGGCAATGACAACCAGAGACGAGTTCTTGGTGCAAGACATTTATAATATGCAACCAGCAAATATGTACATAAACGGAACAAAAACACAGTAGAACATAAATACAGGAAATACCTTCCAGGGACTGAGCGAAAGGGAATTCCCGGTACCGCGCACCGGACTCCCCCAGGGAGACCACCAACAGCAAACCCCTATACAGGGACTGTCTGGCAATCACCCCAGAAGCCCTAAATGCGCAGCAGCCGGGACACAAAAGGGCAATAGGTAAGTCGAAAAATGTCTGTACGTGATGTGAGTCCAGAGTGGTATTAAACGGAAGGAACCGGGCAGAAGTTCCGACCAAAGACGGCAAACGGAGTCCAGGTACAGCTAGATGATACCAGATGAAGTCCAGAGTCGGTGTCGGTTGTTTTCCAAGAGGATCCGAATAACAATCAGGAACCAAAAGCAGCAGGGCAGGAGCACACAGGAAGCAGTATACTCAGGCACTGGACTAAGCTTTAGGGGCGGCTTTTAAACAGATGGACAGGAAGTAGGGCAACATAACAGAAAACTCCATGTTAACAAAGGGCAAGCTCTTTCAAAAGAAAACTGGAAAACCAGGAACTCTGACACTGGCAGTTTTTTAAGTTGGCTCCAGATGATTCTAAAAAGGCCATTTGCAACACCTGCCATGCCAGCATCAGCAGGGGTACCAAAACTAGCAGCCTGACCACCACCAGCATGATCAGGCACATGTCAGCCAAGCACCCGACTTTGTGGGAAGTACAACAGAGTCGAGGAGCAGTGCTTGCTGATGTCACTGCTACGTCTTCGCTGGTTGTGCATGCGAGCCAATCCCCTGTCCATGCTGCCTGCGAACAAGCCTCCTCCACTCCTGCACCTGCAGTTGCCTACGCAGAAAGAACACCATCATCAAGCACGTCCTTGTCCCAGCGCAACGTTCAGTTATCCATTCAGCAAACCTTTGAGCGCAGGCGCAAATACACTGCCAACACCCCACATGCCACAGTTCTAAATGCTAACATTTCGCGACTGCTTGCGCTGGAAATGTTGCCTTTTAGGCTGGTTGAGACAGAAGCATTCCGCGAACTGATGGTGGCAGCTGTCCCACGTTACTCGGTCCACAGCCGCCACTATTTCTCCCTGTGTGCCGTCCCCGCATTGCATAACTAACCACGTGTCACAAAACATCACACGTGCCCGGAACAACGCTGTTTCAGCCAAAGTCCACCTAACCACAGACACGTGGACAAGTGCATGTGGGCAAGGCCGCTACATCTCGTTGACGTCACACTGGGTTAATATTGTGCAAGCTGGGACCCAGTCTGAGCGAGGGACGGAATACGTCCTTCACACACCAAGTTTTGCAGGCCCTACCTCAGTCAGGGTTTCACACACACTCTACAGCTCCGGAATGTCATGCTCCTCAGCCTCCTCCTCCTCCTGCGCATCCTGATCCACTTTACCCTCCACACCAGTCCCAAGCTGTAAGTGTCGCTGGCGGAGGAGGGGACGGTGCGCTCTCCCACTGCTCGGGTCCGGCTGACGCAGCTCTACGGCTGCTGCTGCTCGTTGGCTCGAGCGATGGCCGGATCCCGGGGACTCGAGCGGCGCTACTCGCCCGTGAGTGAAAAGGGGTGGTTTGGGTTTTGGGGATATTGTCCGTGACGACACCCACGGTTGTGGTGATTGTGTGGACACCACCGCTGCTCTGGACGGGGATCCCGGGAGCCTGTGACAGGGAGCAGCTTTGTTGTTATTTCTCCCCTACGTGGGTAGGGGGGTTGGTTGTCCCGGGGCCTGGTGATGGGGTAGAGATGGATGACAGGCGGGTTGCGGGGCCTGATGAAGTGCATGGTCGCAGGGGCAGCGCTGTGCCGCACGGCACGGAGGTACTCACTCAGCCCAATGATGATGACACAGTTCAGGGTAAAACAAGTGGCTGGATGGACAGGTCACTCGGACGGCTGCGGTTGTTCCTCCCTGCAGGTTAGTGATGACTGTCTCTCCCTGCACCGAAGTTAAGTGTTGGTAGTGATGGTTTCCCAACGGTAACCCGCTCCCTGACCTGGATATGGGCCGGAGGAGCCCCTTTTGCCCACAGGCGCTGGCCCTGGGAGACGGTTGCCCTTGCCGGTGGCTGTGTCTCCCCTTCACGGTTGTACGGTTGCCTTCTATCTGGACTTGGCTGTTTGGAAACCCTGAGGTCCCCTTCAATAACGGATTTGGCAAATTCACGGCGACACCAAGCCTTGCCGGGATCCGAAAGTCCTCTGCCAATGGTGCTGGCTTCGCTTTGTATACCGGTCCGGTACGGCCGGGTCACCACCCGTCCACGGTCCTTACGGCAGACTCCAATCGGCCTCCACTGCAGACGGTCACCACATCCTGCCAACCTTGCTGTCCTGTCCAGGCCACACACCCGGACCAACTTCAGGCTCTTTGCTGTCACTTTTCTCCTCTCTACTACTTTCCTCCTTCCACTTCCTTAGCTTAACTCTCACTGCCTGTGTTTTCCCTCCTCCTCGGTGGGTGGAGACCAACCGCCTGGCTCCACACCCTGGTGTGGACAACAGCCCCTGGGGAAGGCAACAAGGATTTTGTGTTTTGACTATGATATGCCTGCAGGGAGTGTGGGGTGTTTAAGTGTTGTGCTCTGTGGCCCCTGGCTTGTCCAGGGCGACACAGAAGCACTGCAGCACTGCCTCGGCGAAGCGGCAACAGGCAGTGCTGAAGCTAATCTGCATAGGTGACAAACCCCACAATGCAGAAGAGGTGTGGACAGCTCTGAAACAGCAGGCAGATCACTGGCTCACAACTCTGAACCTAAAGCCAGGAAAGGTGGTGTGTGACAATGGCCGGAACCTGGTGGCGGCTTTGAGGCGAGGCCAGCTGACACATGTTCCATGCTTGGCCCATGTGCTCAACCTCGAGGTTCAGCGGTTTCTAAAGTCATAGTCAGAGCTGTCTGATCTGCTGGTAAAAGTTCGCCGCCTGTCTGCACATTTTCGAAAGTCACCTACTGCTTCAGCCGGCCTTGCCGCCTTAAGACGCCGTTTGCATCTTCCGGCACACAGACTGGTGTGTGATGTCCCCACGCGTTGGAATTCAACTCTGCACATGTTGGTCAGGATATGTGAGCAGAAGAGGGCAGTTGTTGAGTACCTGCATCACCTAAGCCGTCGGGAAATGGGTCAAACTCCACACATAACACCTGAGGAGTGGAGATGGATGTCCGACCTATGCACCATCCGCCAAAACTTTGAGGACTACAACAAGATGGTGAGCGGCGATGACGACATTATTAGCGTCACCATACCGCTTCTCTGCCTTCTAAAATGGTCTCTGCTCAGAAAACAAACATGATGCATTGCAGGCGGAGCGCGATGAGTTTCAGCAAGAAACAGTAGTGGGTGTGGGTGATGATAACACACAGCCCAGCCTCGTCTCATCACAACGTGCAGTGGAGGACTATGACGAGGAGGAGGATGAAGACATGGAGCAACTCTCTGGCCAAATTGAGGATATGACATGCAGTCATATCCTCGGTTCAGCGTGGCTGGCCAGAGGACAGGGTAGATGATGAGGAGGAGGAGGACAGCATGTTCAGTCATCGTGTCGGTCAGGATACTGAAGTGATGGCTGTTAAGAGTCTGGCACACATGGCTGACTTTATGGTAAGCTGCCTGTCTCGTGACCCTCGCGTTAAGAACATCTTGGCCGACAATCATTACTGGTTGGTAACACTGTTAGACCCACGCTAAAAGGAGAACTTTATGTCTCTTATTCCCGAGGCGGAGAGGTCAGGCAAAATGCAGCAGTTCCAGAAGGCCATAGTCACGGAAGTAGGCAAAGCATTCCCCTCACAAAACGCTAGCGGCATAGGTCATGAATCAGTGGACAACCGAGGCGTACAGCCGAGAGAGGCACAAGTCCAATCCGCCAGAGGTAGGGGAACAGTCTTTAAGATGTGTGACAGTTTTCTCAGCCCCTCACGTACCACAGCCCCTGAGGTGCGGGGTAGTGCCACAAGAAATCCTAAGTTTGCCCAGATGCTGAAGGAGTACCTTGCAGATCGAACAACTGTACTCCGACATTCCTCTGTGCCTTACAATTATTGGGTATCCAAGCTGGACACGTGGCATGAATTGGCTCTCTACGCCTTGGAAGGCCTGGCCTGCCCTGCTGCTAGCGTTTTGTCAGAGCGTGTTTTTAGTGCCGCAGGTGGAATCATTACAGATAAACGCACCCGCCTGTCAACTGAAAATGCTGACAAGCTGACTCTGATCAAGATGAACAAGGGTTGGATTGGGCCAGACTTCACCACACCACCAGCAAATGAGAGCGGAATTTAAAGTTTGCCATGTACCTCCACTCACCCATGGGTACACACTTCTGGAGTTTGGCTAATCGCTGGACTGCTCCTCCTTCTCCTCATGCGCCACCATGATGATGACCGTTACAAATTGCAATACTTAGGCCTTTGTTTCAGGTATACCCCCAGTGGTAAATTTTTTCGCCCATTCTTTGCAGAATGGACATTACAACGACAGGAGACCCACTCCTTTGCAATGGGAACAATGTTTTGAGGCCCTCATGCACGTCTCTATCCAGGGACAACGTGGAGCCTGACGCTGCCACCGACTGCCACACACGTGCTGTTTTTAAATGCAAGCACGGACGCAATAAGAACCTAACTGGTTTTTAGGAGCGACAATTACTGAGAAGTCTGACACTATCAGACACTGCTGACTGACGTGTATTATACACTAGACTTGTGCGTTATATAATAGTTTGTGCAAAACGCGCACCTGTACCCTGCCACCGACTGCCACACACGTGCTGTTTTTAAATGCAAGCACGGACGCAATAAGAACCTAACTGGTTTTTAGGAGCGACAATTACTGAGAAGTCTGACACTATCAGACACTGCTGACTGACGTGTATTATACACTAGACTTGTGCGTTATATAATAGTTTGTGCAAAACGCGCACCTGTACCCTGCCACCGACTGCCACACACGTGCTGTTTTTAAATGCAAGCACGGACGCAATAAGAACCTAACTGGTTTTTAGGAGCGACAATTACTGAGAAGTCTGACACTATCAGACACTGCTGACTGACGTGTATTATACACTAGACTTGTGCGTTATATAATAGTTTGTGCAAAACGCGCACCTGTACCCTGCCACCGACTGCCACACACGTGCTGTTTTTAAATGCAAGCACGGACGCAATAAGAACCTAACTGGTTTTTAGGAGCGACAATTACTGAGAAGTCTGACACTATCAGACACTGCTGACTGACGTGTATTATACACTAGACTTGTGCGTTATATAATAGTTTGTGCAAAACGCGCACCTGTACCCTGCCACCGACTGCCACACACGTGCTGTTTTTAAATGCAAGCACGGACGCAATAAGAACCTAACTGGTTTTTAGGAGCGACAATTACTGAGAAGTCTGACACTATCAGACACTGCTGACTGACGTGTATTATACACTAGACTTGTGCGTTATATAATAGTTTGTGCAAAACGCGCACCTGTACCCTGCCACCGACTGCCACACACGTGCTGTTTTTAAATGCAAGCACGGACGCAATAAGAACCTAACTGGTTTTTAGGAGCGACAATTACTGAGAAGTCTGACACTATCAGACACTGCTGACTGACGTGTATTATACACTAGACTTGTGCGTTATATAATAGTTTGTGCAAAACGCGCACCTGTACCCTGCCACCGACTGCCACACACGTGCTGTTTTTAAATGCAAGCACGGACGCAATAAGAACCTAACTGGTTTTTAGGAGCGACAATTACTGAGAAGTCTGACACTATCAGACACTGCTGACTGACGTGTATTATACACTAGACTTGTGCGTTATATAATAGTTTGTGCAAAACGCGCACCTGTACCCTGCCACCGACTGCCACACACGTGCTGTTTTTAAATGCAAGCACGGACGCAATAAGAACCTAACTGGTTTTTAGGAGCGACAATTACTGAGAAGTCTGACACTATCAGACACTGCTGACTGACGTGTATTATACACTAGACTTGTGCGTTATATAATAGTTTGTGCAAAACGCGCACCTGTACCCTGCCACCGACTGCCACACACGTGCTGTTTTTAAATGCAAGCACGGACGCAATAAGAACCTAACTGGTTTTTAGGAGCGACAATTACTGAGAAGTCTGACACTATCAGACACTGCTGACTGACGTGTATTATACACTAGACTTGTGCGTTATATAATAGTTTGTGCAAAACGCGCACCTGTACCCTGCCACCGACTGCCACACACGTGCTGTTTTTAAATGC
>NW_027444848.1:0-15364 GCF_048569485.1 Anomaloglossus baeobatrachus | reverse complement strand
CCACCTCTTTCCTTCCATATTGCAGATGGGACGCAGGTAAGGAGATGTTCCTCGCTCCTGCGACTTCATACACAGCGGTGTGTGCTGCCGCAGGAACGAGGAACAACATCGTACCATCGCTGCAGCCAAAATAATGAAAATGACCGACACTACACCGATCATACGATACCGACGCTTTTGTGCTCGGTAATCGTAGTTAAAACGATTTACACACTACAATGTCGTAGTGTGCAAAGGGCCCCTAAGGATAGGCCATCAATTTAAAACTAGTGAACAAGCCTTTTAAAGGTGCAATTTTAATATGTGGACACATACAGAATAAGGAATTGGAGGAATATAACAGATTTTTCCATGAGCTTCTTAAAATCTACCACCACTTGCTTATCAGTAGGAATTAATAATTACAGAGAAGGGGCTTAGATGTTTTTGGGATCCAATCAGCAGGTAGAAATGATGCGGTGAACTCTGTACCTTCTGTATTTTAATCATAGGGTTCCCAGGGATCTGACCTCCATGATCAATAACTGACGGCAAATCCAAAAGACACTGTCCTATGTGGAAAACAAGTTTTACTTAAAACATCTAGCATATAATTTTAGATAACAGGCTCTATATCTTTGTTAGAGACTTTGAAATATATAAGTAAAAATGAGTGGAATTATTCACACCAGATCTGACCCAAATACATGGGGTAATCTGCTGAAAATCTGCTGAAATGGTGCTGAATTTGTTGCCATGGCAAGGTTTCCCTGTTCCCCCAGACAATCCTTTGGCTTCAGCAATAAAGAATCAATGAAGATGTGAAGGTAATCTACAGGAAAAGGCATGCAGCAAAAATTTAATTGCAATTTTTCACTTCCTCATTGGTCTCAATAGGAAATGTTACTGGAATTTCTGCAGCGGATTTAGAATTTGAATGCTACAAGTCCACAAATGGATTAGCCCCAAATAGAAAACCTAATCTCTTATTTGACCACCACAATATCTGAGCATAATCCAAATGGAATCTACATAAGTTCAATTGTTCATTAAAAGGGAACCTGTCATGTGTTTTCTCTGTCCCTATACCATTTGTGATGTAGGGACAGAAACCCTGATTCCAGCAATGTATCGATTGCAGAGCTGATTCCTGTAGTTATTATAAAATCACTGTTTTATCTGCTGCAGATCTACCAGTTCACTGAATACTCTGTATAACCCCACCTACACCACTGATTGGCAGCTTTCTGTATACTCTGTGGATAGGCAGAAAGCTGCCAATCAGTTGTGGGAGTTAGACAGTGCTTAAGAATATAGAGGGCTACATGGCTTGCAGGTTTACTAGGCCCCTAATGATACTCTTGCTTATAAAACTGATTTTTAGTAAAATTACCCTAAGCAGCCCAGTAAGTGACACGTCGCTGGAATCAGCGTCTCTGCCCTTACATTATGCTGCTCTCAGATTGGGTGACAAAAATTTGTTGACATATTTCCTTTAAACAATGGAAGGCAGAGTGTGGGAGATTTTAATTTTAAATCCATGTGAAAGAAATTTTGTATACAATGTTTGGGTATTGCATTATATTATTCTTCTACAAAGACATTTCTAAATTGTACATCATTGTTTAGGACTGATAGAAGCCCCTCATCTTTGACTCTACTAACAGCCTAAATATTCAGGTTTTATTACAGATAACACCAATATCTCTCTCCTTCAAAATATCATAGGCCATGTTTCCATAGGGTACTACTAATATAATCTAGACAAGATTGATTGTTGTGTGTCAGTGGACATCATTGGATCCATATTTTCACCCATTTTTGGGACTCTGCAGAATAGCGCTGCCTTTGTCTTATAGTATTCAGTAGCATCAGCAGTTAAGGCTGCTTTACACGCTGCGACATCGCTAGCGATTGCTAGTGATGTTGAGCGCGATAGCACCCGCCCCCGTCGTACATGCGACATTTGGTGATCGCTGCCGTAGCGAACATTATCGCTATGGCAGCGTCACACGCACATACCTGTGCAGCAACGTTGCTGTGACCGCCGAACAATCCCTCCTTCAAGGGGGAGGTGCATTCAGCGTCACAGCGACGTTACTAAGTGGCCGTCCAATAGAAGTGGAGGGGCGGAGATGAGCAGGACGTAACATCCCGCCCACCTCCTTCCTTCCTCATTGCCGGTGGACGCAGATAAGGAGATGTTCGTCGTTCCTGCGGTGTCACACATAGCGATGTGTGATGCCGCAGGAACGACGAACAACATCGTGCCTGTGTGTCGCCCGGGGACCAGGGGTACTCAGATCCGGGCCACGGGGTCACTTCTGTGGGTATCACGGTGGCGTGACCCGGTCTGTGATCCCAGGCTCCACAGTAAAAGGGGATTTGGTAAGGGAGATTGTCCGTGACGCCACCCACGGTTGTGGTGAGGTTGTGACACCACCGCTGCTCTGGACGGGGATCCCGGGAGTGATGGTATGGAGCAGCTAGATGTTAGTTCTCCCCTCCGTGGGTAGGGGGTTGGTTGTCCCGGGGCCCGGTGAGGTAGCTGGATGGGTAGCAGGCGGGTTGCGGGGCCTGGTGAGGTGCAGGGTCGCAGGGGCAGTGCTGTGCCGCACGGCACGGGGTACTCACTCAGCCAGTAATCATGACACAGTCCTTGGTAAAACACTCGGCTGGATGGACGGGTGCCCACAGACGGCTGCGGTTGTTGTTTCTCCCCTGACCCAGTTTGGTGGCGTAAGTCCTTTCTTCCACCTCCGTGTACGCTCCTCCTGCGCTCCGGCTTCCAGCTGGCTCCCCGATTCAGTACCGGTGGGCCACCGTCCAGCCTCGGCTACCTACGGTTCCACCAACTGTCTCCCCGGCTCCCTGCAGATGGCCACTACCGTCTGCCTGACTCTCTGCTGCACGAGGGCCCTAGGCTCCAATCCTAGGCCCCAGTCTGCATCTGCCTCTCTGCAGACCTCCTCTCTCTTCCTCTCCTAGGACTTGACTGGGCTTGTTTCGTGCCTCAGGCCAGCTAACTCCTGGGTGGGCGTCTCCATCTCCTGACTCCGCCCACCTGGTGTGTCAGTCTGAGCCCGAGGAAAGGAATCAAGTTTCACTGGGGATGTCTGCTGTGAAAATGCTGGGGGTGGGGGTGTGTGAGTGTTCTTACCTGTGGCCCCTGGCTTGTCCAGGGCGCCACACCTGCAGCAGCAACGATATTAAGGAAAGGAGCGACGTGTCAACGATTACTGTTTTTGGACGATTTTGCAATCATTGATCGTCGCTCCTTGGTGTCACACGTTGCCATGTCGCTACCGGCGCTGGATGTGTGTCACAAACACCGTGACCCCGACGATATATCGGTAGCGATGTCGCAGCGTGTAAAGCACCCTTTAGATACCATACTACTGGCATCATGGCACCCGTAATTGAGGTATTTGAACATTGAGTATTGCGTAAATTTGCATTTTTGGAGGCTATAACTGATCAGTGGTGATGATGGGTCCTCAACTATATTATTTTGATGATCTATCCTAGGGATGAGCCATCTATATTTTCGTCCTAGACAAACCCTTTAATGTTGTATTTAGGAAGTGACTACGCATGTCATTAAAAAAATTAAAATGACATTTATAACCATTTGGTGGTCCATCATGGAAAAGAATAATGCAATGAAGTCAGTATATGACTAGAAGATTAAATACATGATGTTCTTCATCAAAATATTGTTCATGATGTTAATTATTTTCTTTTTTCTTGTACGGTAGGTAATGTTTATGTTATAATGCTCAGCATGCTTTTTAGTAGTGGTTAGGCTGAGTAGCAGATGAAGCAAGCCGAGCGCTTCTCCTGCAACAAGCTGCTTTTCTTAGTCTTATGGAATTCAATAAAATTAAAAATCATTGAACTACTTTTTTGCCCAAGTCCTTTCGCCGGGGCAATCACCTAGTTCTATTCCTCCATAATATATATGCTTTTTACATTTCTTTTACCCAGATATAGGACTTTACTTTTGTCCCTGTTAAACACCATTCTGTTCCTATCATGCACGGAGTAGGAGAAGTCCATATGCACCGCGTGACACACTCGTATAGACTGATGGGCTTCTAACGCACTACAAAAAACACAGCAAACAAAGGGTGGGCACTTTAACAAAGATAGGCCCTATGGCTAGAGAGAGGGATTAGGGGACACCTCCTGAACTCACTTCAAGCTGTTACCTGAACTCCCTAGCATCCCTATACGGGGTGTTTCAACCTGTCACCGAGCTAAATACCTAATCCCTCACTAGCCCTGCAACACAGGGCACAAGTCAGACAGGTGGGTAAGCAGAAGGATACAAGCACCAAAATACACAGCTGCAGACAGACACCAAAGTAAAAGTTGGATGGGCACAGGACAATTCTCCAGCAGCTCCTTTCACCAAGATGGCCAGAATAGAATTAATTCTATCAACAGCAATGAGTCCTGGGAAAACCCCACTATTTAAACCTATTTAAACCTAAAGGGGTATGGGCTCAAAGCAGCTACAGGTGGCCTGCACTGCTAAGCGCTGCTTGTCAACACAACTGACATTAACTCATGAGATACCAAAGGAAAAGAAATTTCGTTTAAATGAAGAGTCAAGGTGGAAAAGAGAGGCTTCAATCTAAAACCTGTCACTAGCCTCTAAACAGCAGGGAGACGACCGTGACAGTTCCCCTCAGCCCAGTGTTTGAGTGTGTCTAGATCCTTCTCAATACGCTCTCTCTCCTCTCTAGTGTTGATGACTAGAGATGAGCGAGGTTCGAGGTTCGCCAATTTCATGTTCGAGTGATTTTGGGGGGTGTTTGAGTCGTTCGACGAACTCGAACGATTTGGTAAAATTTCGGTAGTTCGAGTTACGTTCGAGAACGGTTCGATCAACAAAATGCGTAGCTAGTTACTAGCTGGCTTCTCACTGTAATAGTGTGAGTCACTATGAATCATGATATTATCAAAATTCAGCGTATAGTGTGGGGGGGGGACAGGGTTTAGATCAGTGCTGCTGCTGAGTGCTGAAAGAATGCCGATCGCCATTTTTTAATTTTTTTTCTAACAGCGCATACAGTGGGGTGGGCCAGGGTGTCAGCCAATCACAGACACACACACAGCGAAGTGGATTTTTGCCAGACAAGCAAGGGCATGTGTCATAGGCTGTGCATGTCACATGTCTTTGCTCTATAAGAGCCGTCCATTTTCCCCGTCACCACCATTATCTCTCTGATGCGGGTGGGTGACAGTCACCGCTGCTGCTCCCGCTGCTGCTGTGTGCGCTATAGACATACAGTGCAATCTAAACAGCGCTTTAGGGATTAGGGACTACTTGTAATTTCAAAACTTGTAATTTTTCAGGGCTGCATTACAGCCGTTCATAGCTATTGTTGCTAGGCAGGTCCGTGCCAACGCTGTGCAGGGCTTTAGATAACAGCGTCTGGCTACATCAGCTCAGGCAATTCCTTGCTGCATTTTTTCCTTGGCAGGGATAGAAACTGAGGCTTCCTCTGCTGTCCTGCTACCTACAGTACCTGTGCATTCTACACACCTACCCATTTGTGCTACGCAATTTTTATAGCAAACAGTGCTGACACTTAGTGGCATACTAAAGTGTCTTGGATACTAACATAGTATTCCTCTGGTGCCAAGCAAGGTACACCACCTCTGCATTCTATACACCTGCCCATTTTTGCTACGCAATTTTTATAGCAAACAGTGATGACACTTAGTGGCATACTAAAAGTGTCTGGGATACTAACTTAGTGTTCCTCTGGTGCCACGCAAGGTACACCACCTCTGCATTCTACACACCTGCCCATTTTTGCTACGCTATTTTAAATTGCAAAAAGTGCTGCCAGTTTTAGGGCCATAGTTGCATTGTCAGGGATAGTCCGTGTTGGTTCTTCAGCTGTCAATAAAGCTAGAACATCTCTGCATTGTACACCACCTGTCCATTTTTGCTATGACATTTTAAGTGTCCATTCTGGTCACAAACAAAATGAGTGGCAAAAAGACAGATGCTGGTGGAAAGAGGAACAGGCGTGTTGGAAAGGGAAATAAAGTTTGTGTCCGTGGGTTAGGTGGTAAAGCTACAGTAACATCTACTGAAGAAAGGCCATCTTCAAGCAAAAGTAAGATGTCCACTACTTTCCGTGAACAATCTGATGTGCTCCCTTTTTTACGGAACCGAACTACTGTAACAAAGGTAGATGATGCACAAAAAAAGAACATGCTTGAATGGATCTCAAGTGCTCCAACAAGTGACCTCTCCTCCACCTCAACTTCAACATCCAAAAAACAACAGTCCTCTGAGTTGTCACCCCAATCGCACTTGCTTTCTCCCAGCTCTCAAGTCTCCACCCGCCCTGCAGAGTATGTTGTAACAGAGATGGGTGAGTCTGCAGAGCTGTTCAGTCACACTATAACCTGGGAATCAGAGGTCTGCTCCCAAGCTACAGTGAGTCCAGACTAGGAAATGGTCTGCAGTGATGCCCAGAAGCTTTGTGAGTGTGATTCAGGCCCTGATGACCAAGTTTCTGAGTATAATGTAGACCCTCATTCCCAAACTGTAACACCTCTTGGTGGAGACAGTGAGGAACATACTGATGACGATGAGACTCAGATACCTGATTGGAATGACAACTTAACTATTCAGTCAGGACAGGAAGAGGTTAGGTCTGAGGGCGAGGGGAGTGCAAACACAACGGTTGATGATGAAGTTCTAGATTCCACTTACTGTCAACCCACAGTCAGGCACTCGAGGAGGTCAGCAGAGGCGGTGGAGGAGGATGAGACTGACGACGAGGTTAGCTTGCGCCTTCCTGGACAAAGATGGAGTACTGGAAGCACGTCAACAACTGAATCCTCAGCCACAACTCTGCCTGAGCACAAGTCGGGGTGGCTCTGCAGGTCGCATGGGCTCTAATAGTTGCATTGCCTGGTCCTTTCTTGACATCGCAAAGGATCACACAACTCATGTGATCTGTAGGCTTTGTCGCAAATCTGTAAGTAGAGGCCAAAAACTCACTAGTTTGACTGCTTCGTCCATGAACCGTCACATGAATAACAAGCATAAGTCCCAGTGGGAAGCTCACTGTGCTACAATGTGGCCTAGCGGAGCGGGCCAACCACCTTCTGTCCCTTCAAGTGCATCCGCACGCTCTTCTTCCTCTATGACTGTGGGGAAAGCTGTCACACAGGTTTTTCTACGCAGACCTTCCACCTCTTTAACCACAACAGGCAGTTTGCTTGGCAGGTCATCATCACTTGTTTTGGGAGGGGAAACAGGTGCTGTTGTAGCGCTCTCTCAGACATCGGGAGCACCAACTTTGGATGAAGGCAATATCATGTCTCCGCCTGCACTTTCCTCACAGACCAGCAGTTTTCCAGGGACACCCTACTACACACCGTCTCCGCACAGAAGCCAGATCTTGGTCCATCAGATGTGGACAATTAAAAGGCCATTTCCTCCGAGCCATGACAAAGCTAAGAGGTTGACTTTCATCCTCTGCAAGCTGTTGGCTACAGAAATGCTGCCTTTCCGCCTGGTGGACACAGAGGATTTTTGAGACTTTATGTTCGTCGCAGTGCCCCAGTACCAGATGCTCAGTCGCCACTACTTCTCCAAAAAAGGTGTGTCTGCGCTACACCAGCATGTTGCACACAACATCACCGCTTCCTTGAGAAACTCTGTGTGTGGCAGGGTGCATTTCCCCACCGATACTTGGACCAGTAAGCATGGACAGGAGCGTTACATGTCGCTGACTGGGCATTGGTTAACTATGGTGCGAGATGGAGAAGGGTCTGCTGTACAAGTCTTGCCATCCCCACGACTTGTGCGTCAATCCTCTGTATATCGAAGTTCCTCCACTGCGTCTGCCTCCTCAAACTTGTCTGGGTCCTCCACCTCCGCCTCAAGCCTGCCTGGTCAGGCCACCCGCGTTTTAACTGCGCACAAGGAATCCCGCACACTTCCTTACTATGCTGGCAGCAGAGTTCAACGGCATCAGGCGGTCTTTATGTTGAAATGTCTGGGAAATAAGAGTCACACAGCTGTGGAGTTGTGGTCAGCTCTGGAGAGTGAGTTTAGTAAATGATTGTCTCCACTCAACCTGCAGCCAGGGAAGGCCGTGTGCGATAGTGCTGCAAACCTGGGTGCGGCCCTACGCCGGGGCAAGGTGACGCACGTGCCTTGTATGGCTCACGTGTTGAACCTTGTTGTCCAGCAATTTTTAACCCACCATCCCGGCCTAGATGGGCTTCTGCACAGGGCATGGTCACTCTCTGCTCACTTCCGCCGTTCAACCGGCGCAGCTGACCGACTTGCATCGCTCCAGAGGTCTTTCAGCCTGCTGGTTCATCGCCTGAAATGCGATGTGCCGACACGCTGGAATTCGACTCTCCACATGTTGCAGCGACTGTGGCAGCACCGATGACCCCTGGTGCAATACATTATGACGTATAGCCTGGGCCAACGAGATGCAGAGGTGGGGCATATCACGCTGCTGGAGTGGTCTCAGATCAAGGACCTATGCACCCTTCTGCACAGTTTCGACATGGTGCCGAATATGTTTAGCGCTGACAATGCCATTATCAGCATGACAATTCCAGTAATTTACATGCTGGAGCACACTCTAAACACTATTCGGAGTCAGGGGGTGGGACAAGAGGAAGGGGAGGAAGTACAGGAGGATTCATAGGCGCAAGGGCTACCAAGATCTGCAAGGCCAAGACGTTCTCTATCACCAAGGCGGCAGGCAGGGGACGGTGGGGGAGAGGGATTAACAAGGGCGCATGGTAGCAGCCAAACTGTTGAGGGAGGTGCAGCAGCCCAGGAAGAAATGGAGGACGAACTGGTGATGGGCATGGAAGACTCAGCAGATGAGAGAGACCTTGGTCAAATTTCGGTTGTTCGAGGTTGGGGGGAGATGTCAGAGGAAGGAAGCATGGTTATCACCTCGCCGCCACAAACACAGCAAGGACTTGGTTGGCAGGGATGCGCAAGACACATGAGCGCCTTCTTGCTGCACTACCTACAACATGACCCTCGGATTGTCCGAATTAGAAGTAATGCTGACTATTGGGTTGCCACACTCTTAGATCGCCGGTACAAGACAAAATTTGGCGAAATAAGTCCTGCCTTAGAAAGGGACGCATGTATGCAGGAGTATCAGCAGAAGCTGTTATGCAATCTTAGCTCGGCTTTTCCATCAAACACCAGTGGTGCACGGAGTGAATCTCCCAGTTGTAACTTGCCAAGCATGGGACTGTCTCGTCATTATCAGTCTAACTGTACCAGCAACACCGTATCTGGTGCTGGTAACAGCAATTTTATGGAATCTTTTCATAATTTTTTTAGACCATCCAATGCAAGGCCACAAGAGACAAGAAGTCTGACACATAGTCAACGGCTGGAGAGGATGATACAGGAGTATCTCCAAATGAACATTGATGCCATGACTTTGTAACTGGAGCCTTTCTCATTTTGGGCTTCCAATCTTGAAAAATGACCTGAGCTCACCACTTACGCTTTGGAGATCTTTTCGTGTCCCGCAGCCAGTGTTGTCTCGGAACGTGTCTTCAGTGCTGCTGGGTGTGTGCTGACAGCTAAGCGCACGCGTCTGTCCAGTGACAATGTGGACAGACTAACGTTCATCAAGATGAACAAATCATGGATCCGCAAGGACTTTACTACCCCTGTGTCATCCTGGGGAGAGTAAAGACTGGCGTATTTTTGACAGTGCTTGATGCAAATCAACCTGTCCAGTTTGCAACTGGGGCACAAGTGATGCCACTGAAGTGGTGTGTGTGGCCCAATTTTTGGGAAAAAGGGAGACTCTGCTTGGAGTCCACTTGCTGTGTTTTACATGATTTTAGAAGGGCATGACATGCCTATATCTGTGTCTCTTCCTCTTTTTACTCGTCCAGCTCTTTTGTTTTCGCATGAGTATATATCCTTGTCACTTTCCCATGTGTTTGTGGTGTCTTGGGAGTTGTTTGTCACCTTTTGGACACCTTTGAAAGTGTTTTCTATGTGTTTTTATGTGTTTGTGTTTGCCTTCCATTGTTTTCAATGGGGTTTGAGTGGTTCGTCGAACGGTTCGTCGAACGGAGCCTCCGTTCAACGAACCGAACTCGAACGCTAGGGAGGTGGCTCATCTATTGATGACTCCTCCTATCTTCGTATTATCTATGAATTTGATGAGTTCCCCCATAATATGCTCGAGTTAACCCAGCCTTATAGTGAGATTTGAAGATGCTGCTGTTAAAATAAATATAGAACTTGGCACTCAAAAATGTAACTGAAAATATCTTTATTGGTAATTGCAATTGAAATATTTCTGTCCAAATACTGGACTCTCATCAGTAACATGGATTGCCCAAGAAACCAAAGTACAGAGAAAGCGTATACTCTCCCAAGAGTGGTAGACACCGCTCCTATACTACTTGCTCTGATTTCTCTATACTTTGTCTTTTTGGGCAATTCATGTTACTAATGAAGTGTTTGGACCAAAACATTTGACGGTTTTCGATTGCACCAATAAAGATATACGGTAATTAGTTACTTTTTTGAGTGCCAAGTTCAATATGTATTATATTACAGTTTTGCATCTTACTTTGGCATCTACACATGTGGTCAAAATTGTTGGTACCCCTCGTTTAATGAAAGAAAAACCCACAATGGTCACAGAAATAACTTGAATCTGACAAAAGTAATAAAAAATAAAAAATCTATGAAAATGAACAAATGAAAGTCAGACATTGCTGCTTTTCTGCTTCCACAGAACTTAAAAAAAAAAAATAAAACTCATGAAATAGGCCTGAACAGAAATGATGGTTCCCTCCTTAACTTAATATTTTGCTGTACAACCTTTTAAGGCAATCACTGCAATCAAACAATTCCTGTAACTGTGAAGGAGACTTCTGCACCTCTGGACAGGTATTTTGGCCACTCCTCAAGAGCAAAGTGCTCCAGTTGTTTCGTCTTTGAAGGTTGCCTTTTCCAGACGGCATGTTTCAGCTCTTTCCAAACATGCTCAATAGGATTTAGGTCAGGGCTCATAGAAGGCCACTTCAGAATAGTCCAATATTTTCCTCTTAGCCATTCATGGGTGTTTTTAGCTGTGTGTTGTGGGTAATTATCCTGTTGCAAGACCTATGAACTGCGACTGAGACCAAGTTTTCTGACATTGGGCAGCACATTTCTCTCTAGAATCCCTTGAAAGTATTGAGATTTCATTGTACCCTGCACAGATTCACGACACCCTGTCAGATGCAACAAAGCAGCCCCAGAACATTACTGAGCCTCCTCCATGTTTCACAGTAGGGACAGTGTTCTTTTCTTGATATGCTTTATTTTTCCTTCTGTGAACATAGAGCTGATGTTCCTTGCCAAAAGTTCCACTTTTGTTTCATCTGTCTGTAGGACATTCTCCCAGAAGCTTTGTGGCTTGTCAACATGTGGTTTGGCCAATTCCAGTCTGACTTTTTTATGTTTTGTTTTTTTTCAACAATGGTGTCCTCCTTGGTCATCTCTCATGAAGTCCACTTTGGCTCAAACAATGACGGGTGGTGCGATCTTTCACTGATGTTCCTTGAGCTTGAAGTTCACCTTTAATCTCTTTAGAAGTTTTTCTGGGCTTTTTTGTTCTGATTCGTCACTTTGATTTGTCATCAATTTTCTTCCTGAGGGCACGTCCAGGGAGGTTGGCTACTTTCCCATGGATCTTAACTTTCTGAATAATATGTGCAACTGTAGTCACAGGAACATCAAGTTGCTTGGAGATGGTCTTATAACCTTTATCTTTGACATGCATGTCTATAATTCTCTTTCTAATCTCCTGAGACAACTCTTTCCTTCACTTCCTCTGATCCATGTTGAGTGGGGTACACACCATGTCACCAAACAGCACAGTGAGTATCTGTAGCCCTATATACAGGACCACTGACTGATTACAAAATTGTAAACACCTGTGATGGTAATTAGTGGACAAACCTTGATTTAACATGTTCCTTTTGTCACATTATTTTCAGGGGTACCATCAATTCTGTCCAGGCCTGTTTCATGAAGTTTTGGGGGTTTTTTTGTTTTTAAATTCTGTGGAAACATGGTTGAAAAGCAATGTCTGACTTTCATTTGTTCATTTTCATAGATTTTTAATTTATTATTACTTTTGTCAGATTAAGTTATTTCTGTGGGGGGGGGGGGGAGGGGGGCCAGGGGGGGGGGGGGGGGGGGGGTGAGGGGGGGGGGGGGGGGGGGGGGGGGGGGGGGGGGAGGGGGGGGAGGGGAGGGGGGCGGGGGAGGGGTACCAACAATTTTGACTATGTGTGTATACGCCAGACGTGTCGGGATTTCTCCTACTATGCTACTGTTAAAAGGCAGCATAAGAATGATGGGATTAGGTAGTGTTCATACCACGGCAACTTAGCAGAGCTGAGAAAAGACAGCAGAAAGCCGCGGCACAGTAGGAGGTTGCCAGTAGGAGCAGGAGGGGCTCTGGACTGTAAAGAAAGATGAGCAACAGTTTGCATTTCTAGTTATAGTTATGGAATGTGCTAAAGAGAATGTGGCAAAGTAATCAGTAGTCACAGCAGTTTACTTTAAAGTTGTCAGTCGGCATATTTATTTCACCCTAACCACGGATACTATTTGTGTATAGGTAGAGACTATTACTTATGTCAAGCTCAGCAGGGAGAAGCATAAATCTCCAGTCTTTCCTTTTAAAATTCCAAATTCTACACTTGGGTCCAGTCCTTGTGGCCAACTTATTCCCTTTCAAAAGTTAAGCTTCTCTTCCTTACCATTAACTTCTGGAATCACATCTGTCAATGGCACTGTGGTTCTAAACTTCAAGTCCTAAATTACAAAGTGTTGTCCTAGTGGCACATATCCTTTGTCAAACTAGACAAAATATATACCTGGGTACTAGACTTTTGCTGGAGATGGTCCTAAGCTCATGGTATGATGTTTCTAATTTGATGGAAGTGCACAGAGTGCTGGTCATTCTTAGGGCGGCTTTGCACGTTGCGACATTGCACGTGCGATGTCGATGGGGTCAAATCGAAAGTGACACACATCCGGCGTCGCAGTCGATATCGCAGCGTGTAAAACCTTTTTGATACGATGAACGAGCGCAAAAGCGTCGTTATTGTATCATCGCTGCAGCCTCCGACATTTCCATAATGCCGGTGCAGTGACAGGTGCGATGTTGTTCCTCGCTCCTGCGGCAGCACACATCGCTGTGTGTAAAGCCGCAGGAGCGAGGAACATCACCTTACCTGCCTCCCGGCTGCAATGAGAAGGACGGAGGTGGGCGGGATGTTTACATTCCCCTCCACTTCAATTGGCCGCCTGCCGTGTGACGTCGCTGTGACGCCGCACGACCCGCCCCCTTAGGAAGGAGGCGGGTCGCCGGCCAGAGGGACGTCGCACGGCAGGTATGTGCGTGTGAAACTGCCGTAGCGATAATAATCGCTACGCCAGCTTTCACTAGATATTGCACGTGCGACGGGGGCAGGACTATCGCTACAGCATCGGTAACACATTGTTACCGATGTCGCAGCGTGCAAAGCCCGCCTTAGACATATCCTCTAGGATGATTCTTCTATTACTGTTTCCTGATTTCCAAAATTAAAAAAAGTCTGAGATATTTTTAATTGTAGATTATACTAGACCTTGGAAATAAACATGTCTTCCAATCATGACCATGTGGACTGATGTTTTGGACTCTTTGATGATGAGAAACTTAGGGCCTCAAGATTAAATCATTAAGCTGTTGTTTGTGGCCCCATTCCAAGAATGCCACTGCCTTCTCAGCCTGGCTATTGCAACGTACCTTACCAACTTAATTATTGACCTTATCTTAGCTTCTGATGCATTAAAGGGAATCTGTCAGTAGGATGAACCCTACTAAACTGTCTATATGGACATGTAGGTCATAGGAAGCTGAATAAAATGATACCTTGATATCTGTAATCCACTGGCTTATTCCAGAGATATACACATTTTTCTTATATGTGTCACGTCTCCACCAGAGTCTGCTTCTGCGACTTCTGCTTTGATCACCAGGTGGTGCCATATTCCCACTGTGGGCAGTGCTGGTAATAGGGGAGGAGTTAGTACCAGTGGCTCTGGGGGGCGCAGGCTCCGCCCATCCACTATCCTGGGTTTCACTGGGACCTGCAGTACCACTGGCTGACTGTAGTGGTGTGTGCCTTCCAGCTGAAGTTACCACCTTTCAACAACGGCCATTGGGAAGGCACCATACCCTTCTTATTCCTCCTCCTCCTTTAAATAACATGGATCTTTATCAGTGTGATATGTGATGGACGCTCTCTGTTCTCCTGATCTCACTGCTGAGCGGTGTGTGATTATAACTGACACATCTGCAGGGTCCTCTCAGCTTCACCCTCCTTCTCACAGGCAGACAGGGTTGCAATATCGTTGTAATCCAGCAGAGCTGTGAGAGCTGCAGCAAATGTGTTTGTAAGGAGACAAAATTCAGTTCTGTTCTGTGTAAGTTACATGTCTCACGCTGGTAATGTCCCGCATTACTTAAAATGAGCCCTGGAGGCAGATTCTCATGCAGATGAGAGTCCGGCCCATAGCCTGGAACAGATCATATACATATAAGAGAAACATGGATTTCTCTAGTATAAGACATTAGATCGCAGATATCAAGGTATCATTTTGTTCAGCTTCCTATGTCCTACATACTAATATGTATACTGGTGATCAATAGTTGGACCATCACAAATTAGCAGTTTATAGTGGAGCACAGTATCTATGGCAGAGTTGTTTTCCTTGTCCAGAGTAACTTGGTAAGGCTATGACCGCACTTTGCGTTCTCCTACTTGCAGTTCTAAACGCACGTTTTGGGCTTAATTGATTTGACCAAAGTTGCCTTTTTCAGAACTTTAGCGGTGAAAACGCATATGTATTTACCGCGTTTTAGATGCGTTTTCAGCGCTTTTTACATGCTTTTTCACCTGCGTTTTGACAGATGCATTTTGAACATCAAGATACTGCTAAATAAAAATTAAATAGTCAAACAGAATGAAAAAAGAGAAAAAAAACCCAGAATTTTAGAAATAATTAAGAAAATAGAAATATTTAATAAAATTATAGCGATAATATACTATTTATTGGGAATATAGCAATAAATTATTATTTTTCTTAAATTTATTTGTCGGACTATGTGTGTGTGTAAAGGGACATATGAAATCATTATTTTAATGTTCAAAACGCATGTTTTCTGCTCATAAGGCCCCTTTCACACGTCAGTGATTCTGGTACGTTTGTGCTTTTTTTTAAACGTACCAGAATCACTGACATACGCAGACCCATTATAATGAATGGGTCTGCTCACACATCAGT
>NW_027444847.1:0-15403 GCF_048569485.1 Anomaloglossus baeobatrachus | reverse complement strand
CATCAGGGGTGATGTGTGTGTGTGTGTGTGTGGCACAAGGTCCCCATCAGGGGTGATGTGTGTGTGTGTGTGTGTGTGTGTGTGTGTGTGTGTGTGTGTGTGTGGCACAAGGTCCCCATCAGGGGTGATGTGTGTGTGTGTGTGTGTGGGGCACAAGGTCTCCATCAGGAGTGGTGTGTGTGTGTGGCACAAGGTCCCCATCAGGGGTGATGTGTGTGTGTGTGTGTGTGTGTGTGTGTGTGTGGCACAAGGTCTCCATCAGGGGTGGTGTGTGTGTGTGTGTGTGTGTGGCACAAGGTCTCCATCAGGGGTGGTGTGTGTGTGTGTGTGTGTGTGACACAAGGTCTCCATCAGGGGTGGTGTGTGTGTGTCACAAGGTCCCCATCAGTGGTGATTGTGTGTGTGTGTTTGTGTGTGTGTGTTTGTGTGTGTGTGTGCGTGCGCGCGCCACTGCATGTGAGTACCTGTGTGTGTACCGGTGATATTGTCTGCACGGCTGTGTAGCTAATCCTCTCCTGTGTGATACTGTCTGCTGAGCTGTGTATCTAATCCTATCCTGTGTGATACTGTCTGCACGGCTGTGTATCTAATCCTATCCCGTGTGATACTGTCTACAGGGCTGTGTATCTAATCCTATCGTGTGATACTGTCTGCTGAGCTGTGTATCTAATCCTATCCTGTGTGATGTCTGCTGAGCTGTGTATCTAATCCTCTCCTGTGTGATACTGGGTGCTGAGTTGTGTATCTAATCCTGTCCTGGGTGATACTCCTGCTGTCCTTGGTGACTCTTTAGACATTTGTGGTCATCAACAAAATGGCTCTGCACTGTGTCCCTACATGTCATTCTCTGTTATCTGTTGTAAACACTCAGATTAGGAGGGGGGAGGCGTGACATCACACACAGGAGAGCAGACTCCGCCCACTTTACTGCAGGCTGTAATGTGAGCTTTTTATACAGTCGAATTTCTGTAGGATTTCAGCAGCTGCTCCCCCTAGTGTTTAACAGTGGAAAATATCAAACTTTATAATTTTTTTTTATATTTTGCTCAATTAAAAACAAATATTTAAACAAAACATTAAAACATTATTACTTTACATTTTTTCAGTTATTGAATTATTTATTTATACTTTTTTTGACGATACCTTCCCTTTAAATCAGATACTTTATTAAAACAGAATACATACAACAGTATAACAAAGCGGCATTCAAATTAAGTTTATCATATCTATTACCCCTTCAAACCCACCCCCTTCCCCCGACACCCCAGCAGCAACACTCCGCCCCCCCCCCCCCCCCCCCGATACTACATCCCATTTAGTACACATTTAGAATAACCTCCAACTGCAGTATAGCCACCATCCCGTTCACCTCGATGTGCTGGAGGAAGTACTAGCAATACAAATAATACAAACAAACACATCAGAGGTCTCTGACGGCTATCCCTGTCCCATACTAGTTTACTGGTCCATCATTCGTTCTATCCGAATTGCAGCCAGGGAGTCCATAGCTTCTCAAACATTTTGACATTCCCCCTTCTTTCATACACTCCCCGCTCCAGCTGAAGAATATTATTTCACCTTTTTTATGTACTCTCCCCTGTGGTCGGGGGGTCTTTTTTAATCCAGGACCTGGTGATTAGCTTCTTGCCGCATACAGCAGCCTAGCAATGGCAATTTTCATTGTGTTTTCCACCCCAAGCTCCTCAACATATCCCAATAGGCATATTAATGGTTCCCTGGGAAGGACACACCCATGTGTTCTTCCTATCTTGTGGATAACCTTAGTCTAAAACAAGGGTGGGGAACCTCCGGCCCGCGGGCCGTATACGGCCCGCCATGCCCTTTTATGCGCCATGCCCTTTTATGCGGCCCCCAGGTAGATTCCCGGGGGCGGCAGTGCTCGAGCTGCCACCGCCATCTTGTGGGCCGCCGGCCCTTTAAATCCGCACATGTGCTGTTACCAATGTGTTCTCTCGCTGGCCAGTGCCAGCGAGAGAGGACTTAATTTGTGGGCAGGTTTAGTGCTCTGCGTTGTCTGCCCCCCGGCCCTCTGAGCTGCGTGCCCGCCCCCCGGCCCTCTGAGCTGCGTGCCCGCCCCCCGGCCCTCTGAGCTGCGTGCCCTCCCCCCGGCCCTCTGAGCTGCGTGCCTGGTGCCTCCGATGCTGTGAGTCCAGCGCTGCTGTGTCCCCAGCGCCAGCCCTCTGCTGCTGTGTGCCCTGTCCAGTGCATTGTGGCCCCCTCCCCTCAGTTCTGTGTGCCCCCAAAGGCTGTGTATCACCCTAGGTTTCTGTGTCCCCCCTCACCCCCACTGATGTCAGGGCTCCGCAAGTGATATCTGTGCCCTCCCAGTGGTGCCTACACCCCGGCCCCTATTGTGTGGCGCCTGCGCCCTGGCCCCTCTTGTGTGGCGCCTGCGCCCTGGCCCCTCTTGTGTGGCGCCTGCGCCCCGGCCCCTCTTGTGTGGCGCCTGCGCCCCGGCCCCTCTTGTGTGGCGCCTGCGCCCCGGCCCCTCTTGTGTGGCGCCTGCGCCCCGGCCCCTCTTGTGTGGCGCCTGCGCCCCGGCCCCTCTTGTGTGGCGCCTGCGCCCCGGCCCCTCTTGTGTGGCGCCTGCGCCCCGGCCCCTCTTTTGTGTGGCGCCTGCGCCCCGGCCCCTCTTGTGTGGCGCCTGCGCCCCGGCCCCTCTTGTGTGGCGCCTGCGCCCCGGCCCCTCTTGTGTGGCGCCTGCGCCCCGGCCCCTCTTGTGTGGCGCCTGCGCCCCGGCCCCTCTTGTGTGGCGCCTGCGCCCCGGCCCCTCTTTTGTGTGGCGCCTGCGCCCCGGCCCCTCTTTTGTGTGGCGCCTGCGCCCCGGCCCCTCTTTTGTGTGGCGCCTGCGCCCCGGCCCCTCTTGTGTGGCGCCTGCGCCCCGGCCCCTCTTGTGTGGCGCCTGCGCCCCGGCCCCTCTTGTGTGGCGCCTGCGCCCCGGCCCCTCTTGTGTGGCGCCTGCGCCCCGGCCCCTCTTTTGTGTGGCGCCTGCGCCCCGGCCCCTCTTTTGTGTGGCGCCTGCGCCCCGGCCCCTCTTTTGTGTGGCGCCTGCGCCCCGGCCCCTCTTGTGTGGCGCCTGCGCCCCGGCCTCTTTTGTGTGGCGCCTGCGCCCCGGCCCCTCTTGTGTGGCGCCTGCGCCCCGGCCTCTCTTGTGTGGCGCCTGCGCCCCGGCCCCTCTTGTGTGGCGCCTGCGCCCTGGCCCCTCTTGTGATGTGCATGTCCTCAGCGTCTCCTGTGACTTATACATCATAGGAGGGGCAGGGGCATATACATCACAGGAGGAGCTGGGGGCATATACATCACAGGAGGAGCTGGGGGCATATACATCAAAAGAGGGGCTGGGGGCATATACATGTCCCCAGCCCCTTGTGTGATGTATGTGCCTCCAGTGTCTCCTGTGATGTATATACAGTGTCTGTTATGTGATGTATATGATTTACCAATCTTATTACAAAGAGTTGACTGCGCTCTAGACCCAGACAAAAATGAAAAAGCAGCTGTGAGAAGAAACACGATTAGTATCACCAAACATCACAGCTGCACCAAAGAGAAGCCGCTCCAGCCGCCACAGGAGGGGTGAGTTAATTACTTGTTTGAACAAATATAGCAGGGTCATTTTCACATTGATAATTTTGTGCGGTCCAGGAAGGTTAGTAGAAATTTCCAAATGGCCCCCGGCAGAAAAAAGGTTCCCCACCCCTGGTCTAAAAGGAGACCAGTCTCAGACAAGACCACATCATATGAAAAATACCTGCGTCAGATCCCCGACACCTTGAACACTCAGAGTTTTTTTTCAACCCTATTTTAAACATCAGTAAGGGAGACCTATATACCCGGTGAATCGCGTATAGGTGAGATAGCCTGGCCGGTTCGCTCACTGAGAGTTTAGGGACATACTCCAAGATACTCTCCCACACCTCCTCCGTTATCGTCCCAACTTTCTCCTCCCATTTAGATTTAGTTTTAAGTGGGTAGTCTAAAAGAAAGGTATCTAGTATATCTTTATACGTGCCAGAAATTATCCCTTTAGTGCTTCCTCCCCCCTTACACACATACTCCAGTACCAGGTCAGTCTGTATGTGCACACTTTTTTTTTAGCCGCTTGGGCTGCAATCGCATGTTTTAATTGACTGTAGTGGAGCTAGCCAGACGCTGGCAACTGAAACTCACTCTGTAACTGTGGGAATGATTTTAAAATTCCTCCGTCCAATATCTGGTGCATGTAAATTACCCCCTTACGTCTCCATTCCTCAATATTCCCCATTCTCTGCATCTCCGGGAGATTACTGTTATCCCAGATAGGTGTAAACTTGGTTAACCGGGTCACCCCTCTCACCCTTTTTAGCATCTCCCAGGTCTTATTTATAAGTGCCATTTATAGGAGATGTTCCACCCAGGAGCCCCACCGCACCATCCTCTAGTCCATGGGTCCCCAATTCCAGTCCTCAAGGGCCGCCAACAGTGCATGTTTTCAGGATTTCCTTAGTATTGCACATGTGATAATTTAATCACCTGCACAGTTGATGATTCCAACACCCATGCAAAGCTAAGGAAATCCTGAAAACATGCACTGTTGGCAGCCCTCGAGGACTGGAGTTGGGGAACCCTGCTCTAGTCCCATTACCAATGGACTTCTACCAACTATGTATTCCAGCACTTCTTTAATGCTCCCATTTTTCTCTCGATCAGACCACCCCCTGAGGTGTTGACATTGCGCTGCCAGATAATACAATTCCGAATTTGGGATTGCTAGACCCCCTCATCTTTCGGCCTTTGTAAAGTCTCCAATCGCACCCTAGGCTGCTTTTTACCCCACACCAGGTCTCTAAACAGCGAGTTTATCCCTTTAAATCTTTTCTTTGAAATACAAACAGGGGCATTGTGCAGTATGTATTATGCATTACTACCATCTTTAATAAATTAACCCTTCCAACAACTGACAAATGTAGCTTGTTCCAGGCATCCACTTTGGCTCTCAATTTTTTAAGAAGCAGCCATAAGTTCACCTGTATGTATTTTTCTACTGGCAGAGATATCTGGATACCTAGATATTTAAATTCTTCCACACTCTTCAATTTGTTAGCCCCAGTATCATCATACGTCCAGGCTACTTCCCCATCCACTTTAAAGAGGCTCGATTTAGACCAATTAATGGTCAGTCCTGAAACTTCTCCGAATTTCTCTATTATCTGCATGGCATGATCCAATGAGGCTGACTGGTCCCCCAAGAAAAGTAAGAAGTCATCAGCATAAAGAGCTATTTTCTCCTCTAAATGTCCATATCTAAATCATTGGATCTCCTTCGATTTCCTAATGGCCGCAGCCAGAGCTTCTATTGCAATAGCAAATAGGAGTGGTGCTAGTGGGCAGCCCTGCCTCTTTTCCCGATGCAACTTAAACGCTGAGGAAGTCATACCATTAAAGGGGTTATCCGGCTTATTTTGACTTTTTTTTTTTTAATACCCCTATTGGGCTACATTGGGGCAGGTAAGTAGATAGTGAGCACTTACCTGCCCTGCTGTCAGCCCCTCTCCCCCAACTCAGTGGTCATGTGACCGCTCCTGCCGCGATTTTGCGGCTTCCGGTCATTTCATGTCAACATGGGCAGGACCATGTTGACATGCAAATCTGGAACAGCATGTTACCGCCCTGCTGGGCGGTTACAGTGCGTGAATCCCCGCCCCCTTCCCTGCACCTTCCCACACACTCCCCCCGCAATCCGTACTCTGCCCACAACCTCCCCCTGCACTGCTGTGGGGTGTGGGCCTGGCGGTGGCTGCAACGTTGTCAGCGCCAGCACCGGGCCCCTGCTCAGGATCGCACATTCAAATGTACCGGCATCACAGATCACAGATGCCGATACATTTGAAAGCGCTGATGAGAGGGAGCGCAGCTTCTCATCACTGTCCCTCTGTCTGTGCTCTCTTCAGCACAGCGGTGACGTCACTACTGTGCCTATATGTCCAGAGCACAGACAGCGTGCGAACGTGCAGGAGCTGCGGGGACAGAGGACCGGTGAGTATGTATTCCCTACATGTTTTTTCTTATGGGGGTAGGGGGGGTCGGTACAGAGCGCTGTGTGTGTGTGTGTGTGTGTGTGTGTGTGTGTGCGTGTGTGTGCGCGCGGTGCAGAGCGCCGTGTGTGTGCGGTGCAGAGCCGTGTGTGTGTGTGTGTGTGCGTGCGGTGCAGAGCCCTGTGCGTGTGTGTGCAGTGCAGAGCCCGATGTGGTGTCCGGTGCAGAGCCCTATGTGGGGCTGTTATTTGCAATGCTGTAGTGATAACAGGTCAGTGATAGGCAGAATACTGACAGGGAATGTGTGTGCAGAGGGCGGACAGAGGGCAGGGCTAGGCAGAGGGCGGGGCTTGACACTGAGGTCGGGCGGTGCCAGCTGTAACTGGGAGGTTTTGCACAGGAAGTTATCATGTTTGCTTGTGCTGAATGTAAACAAACAGCTGCAGAGAATAAAGGGTGAATTCAAGAGGAACAAAAGTCTGAAAACAAAAAATAACAATGTAGGGGTGATTTTATATGACAATACAGCACCGATTAGCTTAACAAAAATTTTTGAGTTTGTCGGACAACTCCTTTAACTCTAACTTTAGCAGTAGGCCTATTATACAACAGCTGCACCCACTTTACAAACCGTGGGCCAAAACCCATGCAACACTTTCCACAGATACCCCCACTCAACACTTGAACGCTTTCTGGGCATCTAGCGAAGCGATCACCCTCAGGCCAGGGTTGTCAGGCGGCAACTGTAGATTAAGGTATAATCTCCTGATATTAGCAGATGTCGACCTATTGGCCATGAACCCTGATTGGTCCATATGTATTAGGTTAGATATAACTCCAGTCAGCCGGTTTGACAACACTTTAGCCAGAAGCTTCACGTCCGCCGTTAATAACGAGATTGGTCTATATGAGTCTGGAAGCCTCGGATTTTTATCCTCCTTAGGAATTACTACTATTATTGCTTCTCTCATAGATTCAGGCAATACACCTTCCCCCTCCGCCACCTCAGGCTATTTTTCTCATCCTGCCTAGTCTATGTTTTACATCTACAGATATCCCTGATGAAAAATGAACCCCAGCACACTGTAATTTCCCATAAGGAATGGACACAAATTCAGTGAATCTTGATCTAGTTTTCTTTTTATTTTAAATGCGTGAAAATGGTGCTATACAATAGCAGAGAGTCCGCCTAGACGACGTTTCGACCATAGGCCTTCATCCGGTCGGACAGTCTGACTGCAGTGTTTTTACATATGAAAAAACAAATAGAAAAACAAAGATCAGTGAACAAAGCTCACAGTACACATAATAGCATTGACAGAACATGACATCATGGTACAGCTATGAGGAAGATACAATACAGAGACCAACGTCAAAACATAAGCACCTTATATTGGCATATATCGGTAGGTTCATATGACAAGAGCGATATAAAGTGCATAAATAAGGAGAGGGAAGGACACCTATCATATGATGAGGAGATCTAATCGGAGGAGAAGTGGCTCACCCAAAATGGACAGGAATCCAAGTGAAGATGTAGTGGAAACACACGTCGCTACGTGATAAAGAGAATGTGGCAAATAGTCTCTACCTATAGTACAGGAGAGAAATTATTATATGGTAATTAATTGCACTAGGTTTATGTTTATAGAGTATGATGTTGAGAAGGAGGCAAAAACGGGGGAAAAAACATACCTATGAAACTGTAATAGATATATTTTTTTCAGGATTATGGCCAACCGGACTAAGTATAGATAGCCCTGTTAAGGGAATATGCGGAAATCCAAATGATTTACATAATTCACAAGGAGGCAAGTGTGTAAAGCTATGAGATAGGTGAAAAACGTACCTATGTCAAATAGTAAAGATATAGCCTTGTCTGTGTAAGGCGTTCGTATCACACCGTATGACTTCACTGGTGGCTGGTATAGGGTCAGTGATCCTTATGGAGATGGAAAAGGGAAGAGAAATCAAGATGTATCATATGTGAATAATGTTTAGATGAGAAATGAAGAAGTGCATGGATAAGTTCTCTATTACCTCAAAATTGAATATCAGGATGAACCATAAGGGAAATGTCAAAAGGCCATATCAGCATTCACTTAGCATTAATGGAGTAAGTCTGTAAGAGGTAAGTAATGATTAAGTAAAATCCATGAAGTGAACAGATATTAAGGTAATTTGGGGTAGAGAAGAGATATTTACTATATCATTCAGAAGGCTGGTTCATAGTAGTAAATCCTGGTTATAGGTGATATACTGCAGAAACTCCTATAGAGGATACAGACTGAGGGGATAGAGACAAACTGGGAGGAGGGAAAACAAAGGAGAGAGGGAAGAAGACAAGGGAGTAAATAATATAGGTAATCCAGGAAAAAGAGGATTTCCATAGTAGATGGGTGAGTCACTTACCATCCGTCTGTGGTGGTGGATGTGCGCGCTGTGCGTCCTGTGCAGTGCGATGCTGCTATGGACGGGTCTGTATAACAGGTGAGGCTGGAGACGTGGTTTCCGGTGTGTGACACGCGGAAGTACTGCATGCTGGCGTGGAACGCACGCCGTGCATGCGCAGATGCCATAAGCGCTGGTGATGCTAATGATGACGTGTGTGTACTCATCACTTCCGGTTTCTGGAACGCGGAAGTGAATGAGAGGCTGTGAGACGCAGACCGCGCATGGGCAGTAGTACTGTGACTAATACAGTGGTGTAGGTGCCTGCAAGACGTAACTGAGTGGATCCAGTGAAGGATGGGATAGCTGGCTTGTAAGAAGGTGAAGAATGGCGTCAATCAGGAAGTGACAGGAGGTGCTCATAGACAGGATAATTAGTTCTGTAAAAAAGGAGAACATATTGTTTAGAGGATATTTTACAAATCAATATTAGATGTTCATTTTTCCTCTAGTATACTTCTATTACTCCAGAGAACCTGTCAAAGGTGACGCTAGGTCCTATCTTACTCTCTGGACTACAGATATCCCTGAACAGGAGCCCCCTGAGGTATGCCTTTATTGCATCCCACACCATCAGGGGACCAGTGCTACCCTCGTTGTGGATAAAGAATTCCCCGAGATCCCGTTCTATATTCCCCATATTAATATGATGAATCCATGCTGGATGAAGCTTCCACTCTCCCCTCCTTCCCCTTTTCAGGATCCCCCGTCGCATGGACACTAAAATTGGGCTATGATCCGAAATCACTCTTGTCAGATATTGCACTTCGCCTATCATTGCATCCATCAGATCACTAGCTAGAGCCATGTCAATTCGGGACAAGGTTTTATGTGAAGCCGAGTAACAAGAGAAGCATGATACCCCCCACATTCGTTACTCCACCATTCCAAGTTCCCCAATAAGAGTGCCAAACAAAGTCATACAACTATCCTGAATACCTGGAGGTCTACTACTCCTATCCCAGTACAGGTCTATCACATTATTGAAGTCCCCCACCAGTAAAAATGGGATTACACCCCCCCCCCTCACCCTTCTCAGAGAACTCCCTTATCTCCTTTTAGTTTGGTGCACATATATGGAAGTGGTATATATATTATAGCTAGACACATGAGTCTGCCAAATATTTTACACTTGACGGCCACACACTGTCCCTCTTTATCCACATACACTTCTATCTCTTCATATTGCACAGAGTTATGGATCAGCAGTGATACACCCCTTGCATAGTTGGAAAAGGTGGAATGATAGGCCTTCTGCACCCATCTCCTATTTAAAACATGTGTTGTCTCCTTTGTAGGATGCGTTTCTAGTAGACATATTACTGACGGATTCTGGCCTTGGATATATTTAATTATTACTGCTCTCCTAGACCTATCTGATAACCCTCTAATATTCCAACTCAACACATTAATTCTATCCCCCATGATCCCACCCAGTAAAACCATCAAACCTTTGTAGTACCTCTCCATGCTGCCTTTGCCCTACCTTTCCCCTCCCCTCCTGCTCCCCTCCCCCCCTGCTCCCTGTCACCTCCTGTTCTTGAGTACTCCCATGAAGCATCGGGTTTTCCAAACCTGGTCCATAATCCCTGCTAAATTCCTCCCCACCTCCCCGTCTTCCCCTCTTAGACACATTTTGAAACTCGTCCCTTTTCCAATAGTTCTCCACTCCCACCCTTTCTCTATATAATCATATTCCCCTCAACCAGTATAACAGTAAAATGGCAAACAGTAATTAAACTGGAATCTCAAATTGTAGACACCACTACCACACCTCATTAGGCAGTCCCCATGTCCTGCGAAGCTCACATCAAACCCTTCGCATTCCCCCAGCATACTACCTCAATCCC
Organism: Anomaloglossus baeobatrachus; assembly: GCF_048569485.1. Taxonomy (NCBI): domain Eukaryota; kingdom Metazoa; phylum Chordata; class Amphibia; order Anura; family Aromobatidae; genus Anomaloglossus; species Anomaloglossus baeobatrachus. The sequence continues at coordinate 5,067 of NW_027444847.1, read as the reverse complement.
AAAGGGGAAGGAGGGGTTAAAAAAAAAGGGGGAGACAGAAAAAAACAAGAAGGGTCCCCTGTAAGCTCCTGAGGATGTCGTAGACCTTAGCCAGCCTTCTCTAATATACTGCAGATTCAGACAGTCAGATCATTCCTTCGCACGGATCCGCTTTTCGTTTGCGTCCAACCACTGCATGGCTTCCTCCGGAGTTGTAAAAAAGTGCACCCGCTCCAAGGCCGATACTCTCAGCTTTGCCGGGAACATCATTGAGTATTGCACCCCCATCTCTCGCAGGCGCCTTTTTACTCCAGTAAAAGTCATACGTAGCTTATGAACAGAAATGGAGTAGTCCGGGTACATGGCAATTCTCTGGCCGTCAATCATAAGATCCTCCTTGTGTCTTTCCTTTCGTAGTATAGTATCCCTTTCCCTGTAGTTAAGGAGCTTGGCTAGCATAGTGCGAGGACCCCTGCCCGCTGGCTGTGGCTGCATTGGGACTCTGTGTGCTCGTTCCACAGCATAGAGCTTGGATAAGGCATCGGCACCAATTTTTTCCCTGAGCCAGCCTTATACATATTCAGTGGGGTTCCTTCCTTCCGCTTTCACAGGGATGCCAACAATCCTGATGTTGTTCCTTCTAGAGCGATTCTCTAGGTCATCGTTTTTTGCCATGACTTCAGCTATCTGCTGTGCAAATGTTTTTTCAGACTTTTGTAATTTTGTGATATGGTCCTCTGTTATCCCCACTCTTTCCTCCACAGCTCCTGTTCTCAGGTCAGCTTTTTTCAAGTCTTTCTTAATGCCAGCCACCTCTGCCTGTATTCCTGTAACTTGTTTTGTAAGGGTAGTCAGGGCTTGTTTACAGAAAGACACCACTGCAAACACGTCCTTTAAAGTGGGGTTTTCTGGAGCCTCCTCTGCACTATGTGCACGGGAGGTGGAGAAAGCCCAATCTTGCTGCTCTTCACCATCCCCCATCTCATCAGAGCTTGCGGCGTCTTTTCCCTCCTCCTCCTCACCTCTGTTATCTGTATTCTGCAGGGATCTCTCTGAATTCCAAGCAAACATCACCAGCTTTGCTGCGACCTGCATCCGCTGCTGGCAGGCTGCATTGGCTTTCTCAGCGTCCTACTTTATCATGGCACCATCTTGGGAGCTGGGGACTTTCCCGCCCCCAGTGTCTTTCTGCCGGCGACGGACCATGGCACCGCTCCGGATCCACCAGACTCACCCCCGGACAAATTCCCACCACCGTACTATCCAGTCAGCCGGCTGAGGCAGCGGTAATAGCGGTGTATCAGGTACTTATTGCGGGTGTTTGCAGGAGAGCTCCAGACACGTCTCCTTGCATTGCCGTCCAGGCCATGCCCCCCCAGAGCTGTATAATTGAACTCTACCAGGCTATGGGGTGGATGCTGCACAGAAGATAACTCCGCCTCCAGAGCTGCTTATAAATAAAAAGGGTGTTACCAGTGGGAGACAAGTAACTGACACAGAACAGTTGAAATGAAATTTGACTTCTTGCAAACACATTTTTTTTGCAGCTCTCTCCGCTCTGCTTCATTGTCACAATATTGAAACACTGCCTGCAATCTGGAGGCTGAAGCTGAGAGACATCTGCAGAAATGTCAGTTATAATCACACACAGCTTTGCAGTGAGAGAAGAAAGCAACCATCGCACATCACACTGGTAGCGCCCTTTTATTTAAAATCATCTCTGGATTATCTTAAAGGCAACGTCGCCCCATAGCCTGGAACAGCTCATTTACATAAAGTGATAAGATTTATCCACAATAAGGCATCTGATATGAGACATAAGGGTAAGACTATTGTCAGCTTTCTATGACCTGTCTGCCCATATTAACAGTTTAAATAGGTTAAATGTGGTGACAGATTCCCTTTTAACTATCATTTCACCCATCGAGTGAGCGTTTTAAGGGTACTTTACACGCTGCGACATCGCTAGCGATTGCTAGCGAAGTCGAGCGCGATAGCACCCGCCCCCATTGTTCCAGCGATATGTCGTGATCGCTGCCGTAGCGAACATTATCGCTACAGCAGCGTCACACGCACATACCTTGTCAGCGACGTCGCTGTGACCGTCGAACAATCCCTCCCTCAAGGGGGAGGTGTGTTCGGCATCATAGCCACGTCACTGCGGCGTCACTAAGCGGCCGGCCAATAGAAGCGGAGGGGCGGAGATGAGCGGGACGTAACATCTTGCCCACCTCCTTCCTTCCTCATTGCCTGTGGAGGCAGGTAAGGAGATGTTCCTCGCTCTTGCGGTGTCACATATAGCCGCAGGAACGAGGAACAACATCGCTACTAAGCAGACAACGAATTTTGGTGTTTGGACGACATCTCCAAAACCAACGATTTTTGTCTCTCTTGAGATCGTTTAAGGTCGCTCATACGTGTGACACATTGCGATGCCGCTAACTACGCCGGATGTCCGTCACAAACACCGTGACCCTGACGATAAATCGTTAGCGATGTCGCAGCATGTAAAGCACCCTTACTGTTTGGTTGAAATTGTTAGGAATATTTGTGATAATTGTCTAGTGAAAACGTACTCCGATCTTCTTGGGTTTGGCATACTGCAACTGTTTTTTTTTTTGTTTTTGCTATGTGGAATTCAATTTAGGTAATTTTGACAGCCATGATGAGTCCCAGGAGATCAGAAGACAACAGCATAATCCATTCGATATCCAAAACGTGCTTTATTTAATACAGGAAGTGCATTAAAAAGCGGGGAGAGAGCCGGGTGCAGGCCCCCATGGGACAACGGCCGTTTCGCACCTCCTAGTGCTTCCACAGGTCCACAATTTTGACAGCCATGGAACAAAGTCCTGGCGCATCTCCAAGTCACTGCCATTTTTCATTTTAAGAGTCCAGGCATAGAGACCTACAATGAATAGCATGGTCCTTACTTTGCAAACCGCAAGTTCGGTGCTTTCTGTGACCTTGTCTGGGAGCCAGCTGAGTCGGTTGTCCTCTTATGTCCCTTGGGTCCTCCATTCCATGTTCCCTTTATGGATTTTCTGCTTGTGTTCTTTGAGTATCTCTGCTACATCTTCTGAGCACTGTCTTTGTTCACCGTTGTATGTCACTAGAATTACCATGCATTGCCTTGTATGTATGGTGATACACATTTTTTTTCTGTGGTCAAACACTGTTACATTGTTTGTAACTGCAATTATTCAGACCTATACTACTATGCACTTTTTTGATCAAACATTGCCATCTTGTGGACATTGCAAGATTTGCATACCCATTTTGTCCATCATGTGTTTTCTTGTTTGCAATTGTGCATCATTTATTCACACTTTTACTTTACTTTAATTCACTTTCTTGAATATCTATTGCCATCTTGTGGACATCGCAAATATTGCACATCCTATTTTTGCTTAGCTTTTTTTGTGCATTTTAATGAACAAAAGAAAAACTATTACATCAAAAGATCATGACCTTTCACTTATACAGTATATCGAAGTTGGGAATTTTCCCATGTAATGAATGTGACCGTTATTTATTTACTATATACCACATTTGCGATTTTGAATGCGGCAGCTCTAAAGGTAAAGACATAGTAATGTTTTTTGTGGTTTATAGATAAATTTGCAAATATGGTCAATTTATATTTGCAAACAGAAAACCATGTTCCTGTAAATATGGGTTATTGATAATAAGCAACTTTTAAGTTATAGTTTTTTCTTTTGTTCACAAAAATGCATAATTATTGTATATGCTTCAGGTGACTCATCCCTATATATATATATATATATATATATATATATATATATATATATATATATATATATATATATATATATATATATATATATATATATATATATATATATATATATATATATATATATATATGTGTATATATATATATATATATATATATATATATATATATATATATATATATATATATATATATATATATATATATATATATATATATATATATATATATATATATATAGCTAACACGGTACAAAGATATATTTTACCTTTATATATATATATTATACACACACACACACACACACACGATGGTGGCCCGATTCTAACGCATCGGGTATTCTAGAATTTATTGTGTAGTTAATGTATGATTTTGACTAATAATGGAAGGAAGACACAGTATATTTTTGGTCAAAGATAAATTTTTATTCTTTGGCGGCAGTTTGTTGAAGTGTCTCTTCTTTGCGACGTTGTTGTTTATTTGCGGCTGCTGCTGTTTTTCTTTCATGATCCCTGGCATATTTTCGCTTGCGACCCCTTGGCACCCTGGAAGCGTAAAGTGTGGTCTGGTCAAGCTAGGAAAGTTAAACAAATAGTCCGAATTAGGCAATTATGTCTTAGAGTCCAGAAAAGGAGTTTCTGATGAGCGCGCTGTGAGTGACAGTATGTGTTCATTGAGCGTGAGGGATCTATGTAGCATCGTGTTGTAGGCAAAGTGATTGGGGCAAGTGTGTGAACTATGTCACAGTGTGAATGGCAGAAGGTGTTGCGTGTCAGAAAGCCAAGTACCAATCATTGTGAGTCAGTGACCTTTTGATGTCCACCCTCTTGGCGGCCGAGACATATTGAGCTATGAGGTAGGCCCAATTTTTATTTATTTTTTTTTAGATTTTATTGGTCAGCTAGCTTTTGTGAGAGTGCTGGTGTAGTTGTGAAAGAGGCGTTTGGCTATATAAGGGGGGTAGCGGGGCCAGTACCCCAGCCAAGCAAAGAAGCCGTAATCATGTGAGCCAAGAGGTGGACAGAACATAGCGTCAGTTTGGGGTGTACACAATGTCCCTTTTTCCTGTGAGTTGCCCTCTCCCTCTGCTGTACCTCCTGTGCCGCAGTTAGTTGTGTTGTCTGGTCATCCTGAGGCAGTTTGTTCGATGATACATTTAGGCCTTGTGTGTCCTTAGTTTGTGGAAGATTCTCTTCTGGCTGTTGTGTCTGAGATTCTGCTTCCGGAGTTAGTAAGGCGTTCTTGTGTTGTAGTGTGGCTTCTTCTTGATGTTGTGTGTGATGTTCGTGTGGTTGTCTGGTCTTCCTTTGTAGCATTGTGTTTCTTGTGAC